>NC_084994.1:42871550-42879050 GCF_963854185.1 Sardina pilchardus
GGTTAGAATATGATGCACGTTGTTTAAGCATAAACATAAACAAACACGATGTGTTTGCAATCACTGACTAAACCTTTAAATGTAAATGTGCAGAAGGGAATGGGCTCAAAAACCTGGGAAGTAAACAAACTCAAACATAAAAGCCAGCAAACAGTAAACAAAACAGCAAATTGTCCCTTTGGTGTGTCCTTAAAGTACAGCTTACTGAAAGTTGCCAGCAGAACGGAGAAAAAGCAGGTGGCAGTTATTTTTGATATTTGACATTTTGCCAGAGAAAAAAAGATGTGTGGTACTGACAAGCAGTTTTACTGTGTACAATTGACATCAGGCTGATTAAATAATTGCAGGATATTCATTTTTGCTGTATGTGTGTGTGCGTGTGTGTGCGTGTGTGTGTGCGTGTGTGTGTGTGTGTGTGCGCGGCGTGTGTGATTTGAAGGTGCAGAAAGCGGAGGCGGCGCACCCTCTCTTTATCATGTTGAAAAATCATTGGCTTCAGCCTTTCACCCAGGACAGCCATGACAGCAACCCACTGGGATGAGATTCACTAATCACCGCGCATCGCCCACTCCATCAATGGGCCAAAATTGCCCTGCTCCAGATTCTGTGTGGCGCACCACAGAGATTCACACATTCACAAATCTGGCTCTGTAACCACGGGTGATGCTAGAAACGCCCGGGGTTTATGATGTCCTAATCATGGCGCCAATCTCTCTCTTTATACTGCGCGCCCACTTCCACTGAAGACTAGTGGAGATTCTGCGTTTCAGGGTTAATGAGGGTGAGGTCTTGTGTTAATGCAATGCAGGCCGCCATCGAGGCGTGAAACGTGCAGTAGCAAGCGGGCCAGCTCTGGAGTCCTTTTGGTTTGGGTCAAATATGAGAAGGCAGCACATGCTGGAGCTGCCAAGGCTTTTAAAAAAACAAACTTCATCCATTAAGACATACAGTATAATGGCCTCACACTAATTTAGATAAACATTAACGGACCTTCATTATCTTTTTTTCCTCTCTGACATAGCCTTAGTAAATGTTTTTTTTCTAGGGCACTGAGTGTTCCATAAAGCAATTTTGTAAAGCTTGTAACATGTAGAACTGCCATAGTTGTCTCTGCTTTATTATTACTTTTCCCAGCCACAAGACGCAGAGCAAGAGCCAAAGCCGCCAGTGCATAATGATTTGACGACCACAGGGCCATATGTATCAACGCCATTCCGCAGCAAACGCTCAAAGTGGTAGCGCGGCGTGAGGTCTAAACGCGACCAAGCGGAAACGCTCTCTCATTTATGATCATATAAATTCCTACATTTTCGCTAGTCGGGAATGTTTTATTCTTTATTTTTATCACATCTGTTGGTTTGTCGTTTAATCACACTTCTTTTACGCACGAACGCGCGCACACAGAAACACACACACACACACGCACACACACACACACACACACACACACACACACACGCACGCACACACTCATGCACTTCAGTAGTCGCTCACCCCCTCTCGCTTATATGACCTGCAGCAGCAGTGTGGTGGAGCGCCCTGGCGCAGCACCGTGAGTCGAGACGGAGCTCCGGAGCGCTCTCTTCCCGCCTCTCTCTCGCGCACACTTCTCATGTGGGATGCTGTTGCGCCAGCTGAGCTGAATAGCGACAGCTACGTGATATCCAGCCGTTGGATTTTTTTGAGCGCCTCGAGCTCCGTACATGTCAGTGAAGAAGAAAAGTCTCGAGCTGAGTAGGGAAACAGAAACATAACGCAACGTAAGGCAAGCGAGGCGCACGTCATGAGATACTGCCTAACCGAAAAGAGTTGTTTATGATGGTAAGTTATTTTTTCCACTCCTTTTTTTCCAATTATCATGTTGTTTTGTTTATATGCTGTAACCTTCGTAACACAACATGATTCTGAAGTGACCTTATGATCGGATGGAATGATGGGATGGATAGATCATGTTTACATGTGGTGTTCCTGCACGGTGGTGTATCGGTCTCAAATCAGTTTACAGATGTGCAGGTTGTGTACAGTCGCGAATGCTCTCGTTTTGCAGTGAGCATAAACATTAGAAAGTCAGCGTGTGTATTTACACTTTTTTTGACATGCAAATGATTTCTGTGGCTGTAGTTTTCTAGTGTCTAGGGTTTGTTTTTTGTGTCTTTCATATTGAATCAAAAGAAAGAAAGAGGATGAAGGGATAAAATAAGACAGGTGCGTGTGCGTGTGTGTGTGCGTGCGTGCGTGCGTGCGCGTGTGTGTGTGTGTGTGTGTGTGTGTGTGTGTGTGTGTGTGTGTGTGTGTGTGTGTGTGTGTGTGTGTGTGTGTGTGTGTGTGTGTGTGTGTGTGTGTGTGTGTGTGTGTGTGTAGCCGGTGCGCGCGCGACAAGCAACACTGGCAAACTGGGAGAGGGACAGGTATGAAGGGGTCAACTGTAACCAAGGTAACAAAAACCTAGTAGCCTACAAGATCAGACCCATGCATATGCAATCTCTTGTCACACACCACAACAACAACCAACTCAAACTCACACCTTCACATCTTACCAGAGGCAGAGCAAGCCTGGACACACACACAAACACACACACGCGCACACGCGCACACGCGCACACACACACACACACACACACACACACACACACACACACACACACACACACACACACACACACACACACACACACACACACACACACAGGATTGAGGAACACCTCTAAGGTGAGATGCTATCACAGGCTGAGAGCGTGTGTGTGTGTGTGTGTGTGTGTGTGTGTGTGTGTGTGTGTGTGTGTGCTCTCTGAACAGAGGCGTGAGTAAAGGGGACTGCTGTGTTGTGGAATGGCTGTTGTTTGGTAACTGGAGGTAATGAATGGGATGAAGACTCCAGATGGGGGTCCTCTGTCAATGTCAGTGACGCCTCTGCCCCCTCATTGATTCCAAATGATTCACAAACTCCTGCTGAGATCCAAATGCATTACTCTCTCTCTCTCTCCCTTTCTCTCCCTTTCCCTCTCTCAGTCTTTCTCTCTTACACTCACACACTCTCTCTCTTGCTCTCTTTCTCTCTCTCTCTCTCTCTCTCTCTCTCTCTCTCTCACACACACACACACACACACACAACCGTTTTCTATTTCTGCTCCATTCCGCTGCCTTTCTCATTCCTCTGCTGATGCGCACTGACAACACTGATTCACACTTAATTCATCTCATCCTGATCAATCGGATCCAGGAGTCAACATCTGTTCACATCAGAGAGAAAGAGAGAGAGAGAGAGAGAGGGAGAGAGAGAGAGAGAGGGAGAGAGGAGGGGGGGGGGACTGAAGCACTGATGAATACTCCCGCTTGTCTCTCTCCTCCTCCTCTCTCCTCCTCTCCTTCTCCCTACCTTTCTTCTCCTCCCCCTCTCTCTCTCTCTCTCCCTCCATCTCTTCCTCTCTGAGTGCAATTAGCGGTTCTTCACCCCAGCCCCTCTCCCCTCTCCAGTTAACATGTTGCACCTTTGGATGCAGCTGGAGATAGAGATGCTCTTTATTTAATTGCGTGCCAAGCCCGCCCGGCGAAGCCCCACTAATGGCTTTCATTTGCCAACCTGCTCGTTTAGCCAATTTGGCAGCGATTCGGATGTGTTTGTTTGCATTCTGTCATCACATAGGCGAGGAACAAGTGGCCACATTGCGGGAGGCTTTACCTAAGACCGGCGTTAAACTGGGAATTATGCTCAGTTCATTTGTGTCGTCAAAAAAAACAAAACAAAACAAAAAAAAAACATTATAGATTTTGACCTGCCATTACAGAACAATGAAAAGATAATGTGCGTTTTTTATGCATCTCAAGTCTTTCTCTCTGGAGAAGGTCGGAGAAAAATGTGGACAATAAAAAAGGCAATAAAACGCATAGGCGACATTGTGCATCAATGCTTCTCTTTCATGCCTTCAGAATTAGATCATTGGTTTAAGTCCAGAACCATTTTTAATTGCAGATCAAATCAATGACATGTCACATCTTCAGAGCCAGATACATTCATCTCACAGCTCAGCCAGCAGCACAGGTCTGACATGGTCTCAGATGTCAGTGCGCAGTGTATGCTGACTGATTATGTATAGTATGCTAAACATGTTTACTGGGCCGTAGTTTTAATATGAACTCTTTACCTGTATTCTGGCGTATGGATATACAAAACTAGAAGGGAAAAAGTGTCTATATCACCCTTTACTTTTTTAATTATTATTATTTTTTATCAGAAACCCATTTAATGTGTTGCCTTGGTTGGTTTGTCTTGATTATACCAATCAATATAATAGTGTGTATACTGTTATGGGAAAATGTTAAATCCTAGGGGTATGGAGGATGCCGTAACTAAACTAAAGAGAAAATAGTAAACACAAACAAGGAAGCAATTGAATGAAATGACCGGTTTATTGATAAATCAAAATAAGAGTTCAAAGGAACAATAACAGAACTAAAGAAATGTTAGGCTCGGCCTATGGAAACGTAGACATGACAAACAGACAAACAAACAAAGAAGCCCCCCGGACTATAAAATGAGCATGTCCAGGTACCTCACCTGGACACCCCAGGCCACCAAGGCCACACAAAGGCAATAAACAGGCTTATGCCAAACCCGGCACACCCTGGCCACACTAGGCCAGGCTGTGCTACATCGTAGCCACTCAAACTCCCCACTGGGAGAGTAGTTGCCGTGCTTAGCACGCACCATAAACGTAACACGACACAAAACACTACACACAGCCATCCGCGGCTCTCACACAACCGTGGATGCTGGCGGTCACAAAGGCACTGCTCTGATGCAGTCTTGGTTCTTTTACAGTAATGGCTGACCAATAATTAGCCCCAAGCAGGAACCACTCAGGCAATCAGAGGTGGGCGAGAAGAACAATAAGAGAGGAACAATAATAATAATTTAAAGTGTCAGATAATCAATATCTCAATAGTGGCATGAATACATTCAGAGTAGTATATATATAGAATGTATTATAAAATCAAATCCTATCACTATATAGAATTTATTTTAAAATCCAATCATATCCCAGCCCTATCTATCCTATAATAATACACAGCTGGAACTGCACGTCTGCTCAGCCGAATAGAAAGTTTTCACCCTTTTTGGACTAGGTAAGAATTAAGAATGTACCATGTACTGAGAAACAACACATTGATCATGCACACATCAGACACAAGAGAACAAACACTGAATAATTGATGGTAAGGAACAGTTGTGTGGGCATAGGTGAAAATGTCTTAGATTGAGGCCTTCAAGGCGCACTGGCGGAGATTAATTTGTCAACACTATTATCATCGCAGAGCATTCTGGCCACACGAAACAGGCAAAATGCCAGTGGCAGTTCAAACAAAACTTATTCACACACACACACACACACACACACACACACACACACACACACACACACACACACACGCACTGGCTGGCTGGATGGTATGTGGGCATTCTGATGGGGGAGTGCATGGAGTTCAGGATGACGCCGATGTCCCCCCCCCCCCCCCTCTCTCTCTCACCTTGCTGTGTCAATTTGCTGTCAACAGCTGCCCACATTCTCAGCACCTCTCTCTCTGTGGGTCAAAATGACACAAACAATCATTGTCCGAGATGTACACACACACACACACACACACACACACACACACACACACACACACTCATCTCCATATTAAATTCACACGCAGAACCACCCGTGTACAGTGCCAACGCAGTGTCTTGACACCCAACAGTAAGTCCCCAGTTTTATCATCTATTCACCCCTCTCTCCCTCTCTCTCTCTCTCTCTCACACACACACACACATACACACACACATACACACAGCTCCCATCCCCCTCATCAAAATGTGCTGTGTCCAAGAGTAATTGGCCATTTGAAAAGGCTCCCTGGAGACGTCGTTTCGCGTCCAGTCCAACGTTTTTTCCCTTCAACAGTGTCAACTGCACGACTACCCTGCGTGAGGGAAACGTCCGAGGGCCGATCTCACAAGGGCCCCCAGTCAGCTAATTGGTCCCCATTAAAAACACACTCTCATGGCAGGAGACGGTAGCTCTCCTCCTTAACGCACAAGATCGCTGCACACAGGGCGACATTTTTGCGCCCCTTAAAAATGTGGTCTTGATGATTTTTTTTTTGTTTTGTTCCGCCGGCTCATTGATCCTTTTTTGAAAATGCCACTCGAGAACATGAAAGACAAACCAGAATGCTGCTACCAACCACCACCACCACCACCACCACCACCACCACCACCACCCACTGCTTATTAGAGCTAAACAACAAGCCTGTACACCCTAATGGCATCAGAGCAGTTACGCGCTTTTCAAAAAGCCACATTTTATCTGCTGGCTTTTGTTTCTCCTAGCACCCCCCCCCCCCACCCCACCCCCCACAAAGCATATATTTATTATGGGCAATCAGACAGGTCCCACAAAAGGCCGGCCGGGGCTGTCTGAAGCGCTCGGACGCAGAGGTCAGTGGAAACGCTCGCTCTGAGTGTTCTCTCCGATGCTCTTCACACACCAATTAATGGTCCGGTGCTCTCTGGACCTTTTGCAGAGCGGCGGTGAATGGGTGTGTAGCGACAACGAAACGAAATTACACTGACCGCCTGACGCACATGGAGAGTGTGCTGAAATCACCTACAAGGAAGCATGTGAATGCACTGTACTGTACGTGCCGTTCTTCCAACCACATAATTACCATCAGTAGCCATGTAACAGTTCGCCGGTTCAAACCTGAGGGATGGTGCTCTCTGTGCTTCACTTCTATGAAATCGATGTCTCTGGTTATTTGCGTATGGATGTAGTGGTGTTTATTTATATCATGTGTTTGAGTTGAACAACTCCACAGCTTCCACGGTGTTCAGTGAAAACAGGGGTTTCAGTCTGAAAAAACCCCTCACAAAACACTCTTGAAGGGGCAGAGGGGAGAAAAACATGTGGGGGATGATTCTCTCTGTGGATGTAGTTGTGTTCTATCATGTGTTTGAGTTGAACAACTGTGTTCCAGCAGACTTCGAGCTTGAGAAATCCGTGAGCTTGAAAAAAAATCACTAAGACGTCAGCAGAGTAGACTATAGTTTACAAACCCAGAGACGTTTGCCCTACATTTTAGACAACACACATGAACAAGTGCCACACTGAACTGTACTTGATCTCCTCTCTGAGGTCACGGGCTGCTGTTATCTCAGGACGTAAAACATCTGTCCAGTCCAGATGTGTATCTGCGGTGACTTTACAACATTATCAGTGGCTCCACGTCACGGCAACAGATCACGCCATATACATCAATCCAGTCCAAGCTGTCAATCAACACTAGTCCCCTTCCTCTGATCTCCACTCTACTTACCCATCCACCCACCAAACACTCCCCACCCATTCTCCCACCAGATACACCCCACACATCGACCAACCAAACACTCCCCACCCATCCACCCACCGAAAAAACACTCCCCACCCACCCATCCACCCACCACACACTCCCCACCCACTC
>NC_084994.1:42881550-42919050 GCF_963854185.1 Sardina pilchardus
AATGTGTCCCCTGCCCTCACAAGTAAATGTGCTGCAGAAGAATAAAGCACCATACAATTAACGACAGCCCTGAATAGGCTGTCAGCTGTCATCACTCGCTTGCGTTGTTAATAAGCGCGCCGGTGTTTTCAGCCACGTTTGGGTGTACAGACGGTGAGTGTGCGCTCGGCTGCTAATCCAATCTCCATTCCCCGCTAGTAGCCATTAGCCAGCCAGCCAGCGGCGTGTGGGAGTGACGAACGGGCAACTTTCATTATAAGGTGTTGATAACAACTCAATAAACTCATGCACGCACCTTGGTGTGTTGCAGTATAAACGTATGTGTGCGCAGCGTGTGTGTGTGTGTGTGAGCTCATTGCATTCATTTGTGATCATAAACCACATCCGGCACATCTTAATGCAAAGTTGTTTTTCTTGAGGCGTGGAGGTTTTTTTGTTGTTAATGCTCCAGAGGACCTTCCTGAGTGCACATGGCCATTCTCAATTATCTTCAACCGCTGTATACACTGCATGTAATGTAACATATCATATATACGCATATGTAAGGGATACAAGGAGTGCATCTGTAGACTTCCCAACTTGCAAAAAGTCATTTCACGGAGGTAGCGCCTATATCCACCACCAGCCCCACATACACACACCTCTTTTTAATGCAAATATATAGCACACCTACTGTTGGTGAGGTGCTGAAAACTGGTAAAACTACTTTTAAGAGAGTAGAGAAGTGCCAGCACTGCACACTGCAGGTCCATATTAATGTGTTATTATTATTAATAATAATGATTCAGCCCGGGGCCTTTAATATGATCTGAACAAGGCCTCAGGCTAAAGGGATAATTAATATAAAAACATTGATATGGAACCAGAGTGTGTGGTGCTTCTGTGCCCTCACATCAAGGCTCTCACAGAACCTCCAGCAGACTTGGGAAGTCTATACCTGTCCTGTGACGCATGGGGGGGGGGGGGGGGGGGGTATTTTAATGGTGTTCATAATGGTGGTACTTGGAGAGTCAATTGTTCTGAGGTGGTACTCATTGTGAAAAGTTTGAGAACCACTGTAGTAACGTATAGTCTCCTCTCCTGTCTCTCGTCTCACCGTGCTGAGGTCCTGCCCGCCTCTCAGAACCTCCGGCAGACTTGGGAAGTGTGCGCCTGTCCTGTGACCCATACAGGGGGGGATTGTATAGTAACGCTCGTCTCGTCTCGTCTCGTCTCCTCTCCTCTCCTCTCCTCTCCTCTCCTCTCCTCTCTTCTCCTCTCCTCTCCTCTCCTCTCCTGTCTCTCCTGTCTCTCCTCTCACAGCGCTGAGGTCCTGCCCGCCTCTGAGGTGCCCGCTTCCTCCACCACCTCCACGATGCACCCCGACATGGCCACCGGCCTCTCCATGATGCCCCCCTCCTCCGGCCTGTGGGAGAACGGCTCCTCCTCCCTCCTCCTCCTGGGGAACGACGACGACGACGACTCCTCCCCCCGCCTGCTCCTGAACGACTCCTCGGGGAACTGGACGCTGGCGGGGGCCGGGGCGCCCGACGTGGGGCCTGGCGGTCTGGCGGGCGTGCTCATCCCGCTGATCTACGCGGCGGTGTGCGTGGTGGGCCTGGGCGGCAACACGCTGGTCATCCACATCGTGCTGCACTACTCGCGGCCCGAGTCCATCACCAACATCTACATCCTGAACCTGGCCATTGCCGACGAGCTCTTCATGCTGGGCCTGCCCTTCCTGGCCGTCCAGAACGCCCTCCTCTCCTGGCCGTTCGGCTCGCTCATGTGCCGCCTGGTCATGACGGTGGACGCCATCAACCAGTTCACCAGCATCTTCTGCCTGACGGTGATGAGCATCGACCGCTACCTGGCGGTGGTGCACCCCATCCGCTCGGCCAAGTGGCGGCGGCCGAACGTGGCCAAGGCGGTCAACGCCACCGTCTGGGCCGTGTCCATGGTGACGGTGCTGCCGGTGGTGGTGTACGCCGACGTGCTGCCCGAGGACGGCAACTGCCACATCGTGTGGCCCGAGCCCGCCGAGGTGTGGAAGGCCTCGTTCATCGTCTACACGTCCGCCGTGGGCTTCTTCGGGCCCCTGCTGGTCATCTGCCTGTGCTACCTGCTCATCGTGGTCAAGGTGAGCGGCTCGAACGTCCCCAGAGAAAGGGGGGGGGGGGGGGGGCTCTGCTCTTCAAAGAACATCTGAAGAGTTTGATTCCAAAACGCTATATATCTGTTTTTGAAAGCATTAAAAAGTCATGTTATTTAATTATGTATTCCAAGAAATATCTATCAAATTGCAGTTGTGTTGTTTTGATTGAGTAAAGATAAATCAATTAACAATATACTGAAAATACTTGGAAAACAAATGGAAAACATTTTTTTTTAATGAAAACTCATTAAAATGGTGGATACAGCATTTTGGAACCAAACTCTTGACATTCTCCTCTCATAGCACTACTCATAACTAGCGTTGCTGATTCTTGACTTCTTGGTACCACCTGATTGTGCCTGCTGAGGTGTCCACGACCATGGCAACCTTAACAGGGACAACAAGGAGGCGGACATTCCCAGCCGCATTCCCCCTCCGGACAATCACATTCATTAATGCACTTATTTTTACTGTACTCTACCTTTTTTAAAAAAAAAAA
The DNA here is from genome assembly GCF_963854185.1 of Sardina pilchardus. NCBI lineage: Eukaryota > Metazoa > Chordata > Actinopteri > Clupeiformes > Clupeidae > Sardina > Sardina pilchardus. The sequence goes on from NC_084994.1 coordinate 42,884,184, forward strand.
AAAAAAATCCTTGAATTGTTGCTAGAATTGCTTTAAAAAGCTTTACAAATATTTACCATGTTGTAAGTCACGTTGGTTAGAAAGTGTCAGCCAAATGTAATGTAATGTAATGGATCTGTCCCTAATTAAAACTGACCATCAGCTCTCAGCCAAGAGCCAGAACCAGGCGAGATCCATTAGAGTGCCATATCAAACCAGGTACCAGTGTAAGTGGGCTTTGGGGAGAGGATGGTTATAGGCAATACACCCACATATAGCTTCTGTCCGCAGTGCTAGCAAGGGGGCTGTTTTACTTTCTCAATGCATACAGTAGATTTAGCAGACCAGAAGTCCCTGTTGCAAAAGTTGTCTAGACAGCGGATGGACGTAGGCTTGAATATCGATTTCGCTGCTTGAGTGTTTCATTAGATGTAATCTAGAATTCTCTCGCCAAATGTGCTTCCTAGTTCATTTCTTCCGAGCCACGTCTAAGCCGTGGAGTTGTCCTCGGAGAATGAGTCATGCTTTCTCAGCTCAGCTTTGTACGCTCCGCTGACCACAATCATTATTTACTTTTTTTCTATTTCCCGGACCGTCTTGAAGAGAGTTCTGAAATGAGGGTTTTACCCTTGCAGAGCTCTAATTGGCTCCTCTCGGTGGCTGGCAGCCCGACCTCATTAAGAAGCACTGATGTAGTGGACATTGGCTGTGTAGAGTGGGCATTTGGACGGACCCTGTGCGGCCACTGTAAAGTTACCAGGGGAGCTGACTGTAGTTAGTCGGCTCTGATTTCAGTACAATCGAGAGGTGATCTTAGTGACAATCACACAAGAATAAGGGGGCGCAGAATGAATGCAAGCGACGTCAGCTTAATATGACACTTCTTATTACACCCGGGACTGTAATGATGCATATTACCATGGATACTAGTTAGTGCACGAATCCTGTGACTAATTCCAAAATGAAAAACTGTACCAGTGCGCGTCACGGTCCTCTCCATTGAGTCATTTACTTCCTCATTTGTGTTCCTTTTTAATATGGAACTCAGCTCAGGGGCACAGGGGAATGCCCACTCTATTCCTGTTAAGTCTGCAAGAGTAGGCCTTATCATAGAGACCAGAGGTGGGACCAAGTCACTGTTTGGCAAGTCACAAGGAAGTCCCAAGTCTTAGCAGTCAAGTCCAAGTCAAGTCTCACGTAAAAATAGAATAGAATAGAATACAATATATACTTTTTTGATCCCGTGAGGGAAATTCAGTTCTCTGCATTTAACCCAATTTAACCGAATTAGTGAACACACAGCACACAGTGAACACACAGTGAGGTGAATCACACAACCCAGAGCAGTGAGCTGCCTGCCCAACCAGCGCTCGGGGAGCAGTGAGGGGTTAGGTGCCTTGCTCAAGGGCACTTCAGCCGTGGTGGACTGGTCGGGGATCGAACCGGCAACCCTCCGGTTACAAGCCCGAAGCCCTAACCAGTACACCACGGCTGCCCCACTTTTTTTTTATATACACATGATGCGCCTATGCGTGAAATACAGACTTGTGAACACGGCCACACAAAGTGCAAGTGCATGCAGGTTAATGTTCAGGATGCATTTAAGGAAGCAAAAAGTGTGTGATATGAAAGAAGACACTGCTGTCACAGGTGTGGAGACCAAATTGGAATACTTTTTTTGTAGTTAATTGACTGGCAATGGCAGTCCAGCCATTTTAACCACTCATTCTATAGAGGACAGCAGGTGCTTGCTTTGATCAAAAGTCATAGGTGAGAGAGAGAGGAATCAAAGTCGTGTTGCATCTGGTTTGAGAGCAATTGAAGACAAAGCTCCAGGCCAAAGTGCAAGTAGGCCTACATGCTGGTGATGCACCATAGGCAATGAAGAATTTACTTACAGTATGAGAGACAGACCTATGAGCACGACCACACAAAGTGTTCATGCTCATTCAAAATGCAGGTTAATGTTCAGGAAGCATTTAGAGAGGAAGCAAAAGGCGTGTGGTGTGAAAGAAGACATGGCCGTCAGATGTGTGATACACCTGAGGATAGGCTTATGAAGATGACAAACAAGGTAAAAAGAAGATCTGTGTCCTGAACATTAACCTGCATGTTGAATGAGCATGAACACTTTGTGTGGTCGTGCTCACAAAAGAAAAGGAGCACAAGTGCAAACGGACTAACAAAAGGAGTGCAAAGCGGACGGACATGTTGCCTAATGTGTGAAGTTATTGGAATGGAAATGTAACCACCTTCAACATACCTTTGAAGACAAGTGTGCAACAAATGTAGACGATGTGGCTAGAGTCCACATGTCTGAAAGAGACCATTCATACTTTGCATGTGTTGTCAGTCACAACTAGGCCTACTGGCTGACAGACAAGAACATCATTCTCCAGAACGAAACCCAGGAAACGAATCAAGGACCTTGCAGGACGACGCTAGTTTTACAATACAAAAGTGGGTGTTTTGAGGCGAAAACGACATGCCAGATAGTTGTTGTGTGATTGGACGCAGTCACCGCCGAGGAGACAGGCCAGGGTTAAAAAAAAACAAAACAATGCTTGCCATAATGCTAACAAGGAAGGAGAGACTTTTAAAAAACTTTTAAAAAAACTCACCTGCCATGTGATTTACCCCCTTACTTATTTACATGACCACTAGAATTACCAGATAACTACAAAAACCCGATAACCCACTTTTTTTAGTGTGTATGTAAACACGCTCATAGAGACATTGTACACAGACCCCGACTGCTTATTGTCACGCTAACCATCTCTTTAAAGGATGGATAGATAGATAGATAGATAGATAGATACTTTATTGATCCCCAAGGGGAAATTCAAGACGTTGTGAACTTGTGAGACAAGCCCTTCTTTTAAAAAAATACTCACCTGTCACCGATGATTTACCTGTCCCGTCTTCTCTCCCTCCCTCCCTCCCTCCCTCCCTCCAGGTGCGGAGCGCAGGGCGCAAGGCGCGGGCGGCCTCGGTGCGGCGGCGCAAGTCGGAGCGCAAGATCACGCGCATGGTGGTGGTGGTGGTGGCGGTGTTCGTGCTGTGCTGGCTGCCCTTCTACGTGCTCAACGTGGTCAACCTGCTGGTGCTGCTGCCGCCCGAGCTGCGCGGCCTCTACTACTTCGTGGTGGTGCTCTCCTACGCCAACTCCTGCGCCAACCCCATCCTCTACGGCTTCCTGTCCGACAGCTTCAAGCGGGGCTTCCGCAAGGCCCTGTGCCGCTCCTCGCGCCGCGTGGAGAGCCAGAGGGCGGGTGGCGGCGGTGGACGAGGAAGAGGAGGAGGAGGAGGAGGAGGAGTTGGAACGGCCGGTCAGACGGGCGGCGAGCAGGCCACCGCGGGGGACAGGCACCTGCCGGCCGAGGAGAGGGCCAGGAGGGAGCTGGACACCGCCAACAGCCTGAGGGCCACTGTGAACCCGGAGGAGGAGGAGGAGGAGGAAGAGGAGGAGGATGAAGATGGAGAGGGAGAGGGAGAGCAGGAAGGGGTGACGCAGGAGGAGGAGGAGGAAGAGGAAGAGGAGGATGGTGGCGTCCAGATGGTGGAGATCTGCAAGATCGCGCAGAACGGGAACGGGAAAGGGTCGGCGGAGGGACCCAGGGGACGCTTGGCGCAGACGGGGAGGCTGGAGGGAGGGGCCGCCCCGGGTCACGAGACCAATAACGCCGATCTGACCGCCGGGGGAGTCCCTGGCTCGGGGCCTACGGTGGTCATTCCCCTGGTGGTCAACGGAGTGCGGAGGGCCAACGTCAGACCCCTCCCCGACGTCTCCGTGGAGAACAGCTCAGTGCTGGAGATCAGTTACCTGTAACAAGTCACCTGACTATGAGCTCCGATTTACACCTGACTGTAAGCCCAGGTGTCCATTAGCCAGGTACACAGGCTGTGACTTTCAGCTGAAACCCTCAGGTCCATGTCAACATGAATAATTTGAAGAGAAACAAATTACACAGAGGACATGTAGATTTAGAAACTTCACAATCCTTGGACTAAATAACACGACGTTCTCTCACTGCTGAACAAATATGTTTGTACGTTCATTTAATCCTGCGGGAATCTAAACAGACGTTGGTCCGCACTGGAGCCGACAGGCGAGAGGGATTTGTGTTGTTGTTTGTGTGCTGGTGTTCTGTAAGCTTCACACGCTGCTGTACAAGCTGCCTAATTCATGCCTCCATCACGGCCCACTTAGTTGTTTACACGTAGAACAAAGTGTCCTTGTCATCACTGTTGGTTTTTTCTTTGTTTTTTTTACTAATCAGTTTGCTTTTCTCCCGGATGTTCCTGGTGGAAAGTGCCTCGCGCATCCAGAAACCTTCCAGCAGTCATACATTAGGCTCTGGAGAGATCAATTCAATCCACGTTCCTAGGAAATAACCATGGAAAATAATCATGCCAGCTTTTGTCTCGGGAGAGAGAAAACGAAGCTCATTTTCCTGGTGAAGGACAACAGGGCGTACAATTAAAGCCAATTTGAGTGCACTGTCGGCTCCTCACCCCATTATGGGGCCCGTGAGCCAGCTTCTCAGAAAACGCTAATCGATCCCAGCGGCCGCGTCAAATTTCTGATCGGCAACGGCGTGTAATGGCACGGACCTGAGCTGCCCTACCGGGGGCTGCACGTGGAACCGGTTGGCTGAAACCGAACAATCGCGTCATTCATCGTCGCTGACTTCAAGGCTCTGTGGGGGGGAAAAAAAGACTGGGCAATTCGGCGAAAAAAAGGCGAAAAGAGCGTGTGCGTGGCCAAGCGCCATTATCACATTGTCTATGCGCTTGTGTAGCTCACAATAGGCGCACCTGAGAGAAAAGGATGCCATTACAACTCAGGTACGGCTATTAGGCGCCGCGCGTTCGGGGAGAGAGAGCCGCGTGTGGCACGTGGACATAATCCACCGAATAATTACACTTACCGCCGTCAGAGACGACTGCCAAAAACATAATTTCACCAGTCACCCTCTTGCAGGAGGCATAACGTGCATTTCATGCACACTCAATATAGAGCACATGCCCATTAAGTCCCCCAATAATGAAAAAACAAATATGTACCACCTTCACACAGCTGTAAAGATGGGGTTCGCATGCAGACACACACACACACACACACACACACACACGCACACATACACACACACACACACACGTCCACATTTTTTCAAGTTGTAAGAAGAGCGGCCTTCTCCCTCCCCTTCTTAATCTGTGCCCTCTGTTGCTTTAGAGAAGAAAACAAAATGACGTATTTATTTGAAGGTTATAAGTGGGAGTCCTGTGTTGAAATTGGTGTTTGTGACTTTCAAGCCTGAGTGGGTATTGTGCTGCTAGCAGCCACCATGAATCGTGTGAAGTGGCAGATTAAAACATGCTGTGTTGAATTCACTTGTTGGATGCCGTTTTTCTTTTTTTTTTTGTTACGCAAGGAGAATCTTTTTGACAAGCAAAAATGAAATACAACCAGGTAATGCGTCAATACGTCCAGACAACATGCCACCATTACTCGCCCAGAATAGACACCGGCAACAGGTCGGACAGACACTTTGATGTTAAGCCACTGCGAGAGCTATCGATTTGGACAGAATATCAAAGAAAAACAGAGGCTTTGGCAGCAATTGAGGTAGGCTTAGGGCAAAATGACTTGTTCAGTTCACCTGACCAGACTTCAATCATACTGACACCATTTTTCTAAGAGATCAATAACGGCACCAGCCTACCTTAAAGACCCATCATGAAACAACACTTAAAGAGACAAACGTGTGGTTATGGATTGCATTCATGTATGTGTGCTATGAACTAATAGATCAGGGAACCCATGGATGATGGAGTGGAGTGGGGAGTTGAATCATTGGATGCCTCTCATTCGGTTTTCATACGTCCTCCCTTCCTCCTCGGGCCTCGATCCTCACTGATCTACATAAAAAATGATGGGGCGGCAACAATGGGATAGTCTATCCAGTGTTAGTTATAGATCAGTGGGAATGCCCCTCGAGGATCGAGGAGAGATGTTGAGAGGCACCCATTGGGTTCGGATTATAGGATTTAGGCTAACCAGCAGATACAACCGCATAACTGCAACAATGCCTTTGCATACTCAAGGCTACTATAAATTAGCTGCAAAACACATAAAACAGCCTCATGTTAAATCTAAATCCAAGGTCCTTTATGTGGAGTCACCAAACACCATTCTAAGTGAGAGAACTACTTTCACACATTTTCCTACCCAATCCAGTCATTCAGTGAGTTCAACCCTTGTTAAAAATCCTTTTCCAATTCCTCTTAATGGGAGAAATATTGAATTGCAATTTACTGACAACCAAAAAGACCAAATGAGACATAATGGAAGAAAATCATGATTGATGTGCTGTATGGGGCGTGGGTACAGAGCGCTAAGCGGCCATTTTGTAAAATGTCTCTCCCTTGTGGCTCTACCCACACATCACACTTGATTTATTACAACCATATCAAGATACGGACTTAACACAAATTGTACAAATGCATGGTGGTTTATTGCCTATAATCCGTTTCCATGAGGAGAATCCATTTGTAGATCTAATCAAAAATAAGGAGCAGTTGCAATTTGATATCAGTCTTTATCAAATACAAGGAACAGAAGAAGGGGTATCGCTTCCATGTCTGTCAAAAGACTTCATTTTTCAACACTGTGGTGGCTTTTTTCATTGAGAGTACTTGTGGAGAGAGGCTCTTCATTCAGGCACCGTGTCGCCAATCCACTTCAGGTAAGGAGGGTTGCCCTGGTCGATGGGCAGGCTGATGACTTCAGCCACTTCGTACGGGTGGTTTGACCTGCACTCAGCACAGAGAGTCAGGCCGGTCAGAGGAGGCGAGTTAGTCAGAAGGCGAGGCGAGGCAAGGCAAGGCAATTTATTTATATAGCACAATTCATACATAGTTGCAATTCAAAGTGCTTCACACAGATACAGTATACACAAAATATATATAGTCACTCAGTCAGTACATAATGGTCATTAAAATGAACCATAAGTGTGTGTAAGAAGGAACAAAGAAGGTCAACTTTAAGCCCAACAAGGGGAGCCGATTGGCACAGAACTGATTTAGCGTACTTGGTCTTACCTCACGTACTCTGCTAGTTCTGGAACTTTAGAGCTCCTCGTCTTAATCATCTGTGGGCAGACACGGTAATAAAGACACACTTGAAATTCAATGAAGGGTGCGTTATCAAATTATTCAGCTGCCCTGCCTGACCACTGTGCAATTAGACTCATCGTTTTGATTGGCTGAGTCATGCATTTGCTGGTGCAGCAGGGAATTCTTCTTGAGCTGCTGAATATTTTTTATCATCTATATTTTATAATCTACTCTAATAGCAAAAAAAAAGTGTCTCACCATCAATACTTCACTGTCCTCCTCAATCTTCCCCTGCCATTCGTATCTGTGTGAGTACATCAGGACGACTGTTATTAACCTACAGTGACAGGTTTAAATTTATCCAAGAAATACAGATTTCAATATCTTTTTAGGGAGACGTGGTTAATAACTGAACTAAAGTAGCAGTGTCTGGGTTTGTTATATAAAAGCTACCGTGATCACCACGCACACACACAGACAGACACACACACACACAGACACACACAGACACACACAGACACACACAGACACACACAGACACACACACACACACACACACACACACACACACACACACACACACACACACACACACACACACACACCTCCTTGGAAACAGATAACAACAGCAGCAGTCACTGTTTCCACTTAACACAAAATGCAGAAAAGTGTTCCTTTGCTACTAGGGCAGCCAACATTAGACCAGATGGCGCGCGACATTGCAGCAGATCTCTGACCATCTGCTGGCCAGTCCACAAATGTATTGATTATTTGCTTGTTGACCTGCTTTTAGGTAAACAACGCCATTAAAGGGTGAACAGCTGGAGGTAAAGCACTCTCAGCATCTCTGCCTCAGACATCTGGCAGGTGAGGGACCCAGGCTACAAAAACATTAATTTCAATGTACAACAGAAATAATTAATAGAGCCCAGTCCTTGATTTTGACCCCCGAGAACACACAATTTTGCACAGCTAACCGAGTCACAAACTATGCATTTTCAATGATCAAGCAGACCTGAGGGATGCAATTTCGGCCACCATTTTACACATAATACTGGGCGTCACTTACATTGATGTGATTTTGGGCACTATGTTGACACAGGCAGCTAACTTCTTTTCCACAATGGCCCTGAGAACAGTCAAACAGACAGGTTATTGATGACCATGTTAACAAATCAATAGTAGACAAACAAATATGTCTAGCATAGAGGATGCCACACAAAAAAAAGTAGTTTAGCCTAATAGTAAATAGTTAAGGCACATTTCACCAGGATGGCGACGTTCAGTATACTGAAATCCATCAACTTCACCCATGCCCGCACTGGACAATAAGAAGAACTCAACAGGCTAGATGAGTGGTATTCCCATGTAACAGGCTAGATGAGTGGCATTCCCACGTAACAGGATAGATGACTGGCATTCCCATGTAACAGGCTAGATGATTGTTATTCCAATTTAACAGGCTGAATGACTGGTATTCCCATGTAACAGGCTAGATGACTGGTATTCCCATGTAACAGGCTAGATGACTGGCATTCCCATTCAACAGACTAGATGATTGGCATTCCCATGTAACAGGCTAGATGATTAGTATTCCCATGTAACAGGCTAGATGATTGGTATTCCCATTTACCGGGCCAGCTCTTTGGCTACTGTGTCATTGGGACACGTGACGAATGCTGCGGAGTGAGTGCCGGAGGTGTAGGTTTCTGAAGCCATGGAGAACGCCCGCAATCCCACAGTCCTCAGCAGAGGGAGCATCAACCCACTGATCAACACAGTCTGAGGAGAAACATGCAGCCCACAGTTCATAAAGGGAAATACAATGAAACTGTAATGTTTATGTATGTAAGTGACTGATCCAAAAGAACGTGGCATTAAGCCCTTTGCAGCTTAAGGGCGACATATGCAAACACCAGCTAGAACATACCAGTAAACATATGTTATGGTAATGGGTTTTTGCAGACACTTCTGTCCAAAGTGATAGGAATAACAAATTGGTAAGACTACATTAAGGAGAATAGCAATAATAAACAACAATGTAAATTCAATCAATCATCTAATGAAAATAAACAAATACTATCATATACAAAGCATAACGCATGAGAAACACTTAACTGTAATAAACTAAGTGCAAGTTGAATAGATATGCCTTAAGACCCCTCTTGAAAGACCCAGAATTATCACAGGAGGGCAATGGGCAACACATTCCAGCAACATGAAACCACTGAGGCAAAGAGTCTTGAATTTGACTGAGCGTTTATAGCTGGTGGACTCAACAGATGCTCATCAGAGGACCGTAGTGGGTGGTTGGGGATGTACATCTTCACCACTGAATTAAGATCGGGGCAAATTCAGTCAGTGTTCTACAGGCCAAGATGAGATATTGAAGTTCAATTCTGGCCACCATAGGATGCCAATGGAGAGTAACTAGGAGGAGTTACATGTGCCCTGATTGAGGACCAGTCATGCTGCAGCATTCTAAATCAGTTGTTGTGACAATCTCAGACACTTGGAGATAACCATGTCCTGTACAAAAAGTTGTGTGTCAAATGAGGATGTCTAATCATCCTAATGTTGTTAAGGACAAACGTTTGCAATTGACCAGTTGAGAAGTTAAGTCGATAAAATACAAACTTTAGTCTATTGACCATAGCTGAAGACAGCTAACTAAATCCATTTACATAGCCAGCAGACCTGTTGCAAGCATTCTATTTCTGGCTCAGGCCCTAACAATAACACTGAATTTATGTACGTTTTTAAACTAGATAGAGATACACAGTGTTAAACAGTAATGAGGAAGTTACTTATAAAAAGTAACTTTTCTCATTACTTCTTTTAAAAAGTAACCTGTTACTTTACTTAGTTACTCTCTGAAGAAAGTAACTTATTACGTTACTCGTTACTTTTTCGTTACTTTTATGTTGCTCGACTTTTGGCAGAACTGTGCCTATATGTGTTGTGGAAGTTCTACTATGATAGAGATACACAGTGTTAACATCCAAAAGCATCGTTTCTCAACCTTGGAGTCGGGTGTGGGACCCCATGTGGGGTGGCCTGAAATTCAAATGGGGTCTCATTTAAAAATATATGCATTTAATACCAATGTTCTTAATAAAAAAGACCCCTTCCCCATAATATTCAAGTGAAGTAAGTCATCAGATCCAGCTATGTAAAAATAATCTAGGAACCTCTGCCCTAAAGGAACAGACAGAGGCAACGCCCACCTGGACCTCCTTTGAGATTTTGTTTTAACCGAGCTAGAATCCTTGCAGCTCATGAAGATAAGAATGTGATACACGTCATCTCATTCTGTGTTAATGACTAGTGATATTGTTATTTCAGAGGACAGACTTTTAAGCGATTCCTACTTTGAAAGACTCTGTCTCTCGTAGCCTACCTGTGCCTCGTTTACATCACCTATATCCTGAATCCGGATTAAAATACGCACCCAGCACCAATCACAAACTTCATCACTCGAGCATGCCATGCATTTAGATTTTTCTTGCAGAACATACAGGATTAGGATCTTTGCCAAAAGAATAATCAACACAACTTACCACAACGACGGTTTTCAGAGTCCCACCTTGCAGACAGTCGAGAAGTCCAAAGCGCATTGCCTGATATGAACGTGCAGGTTATATCTATAACATGCAAACCACAAAAAGCGACTATAATATGTGTGATATTTGTGTTGAAAACCAAGAATGCAAAACAAGAAACTCGCCCATGTGGGTAGGGCACTTGGCAGTCTGACTCATACTATGATCTGACTGGGTAAGTTATGTGTCTCAGCATAGAACACAAGCTTCTTCACTCTTGCATGCAATACATTTTGTATTTACTTGCAAAACATAGAGGCAACCTACAGACAATCGTTGAATTTATCATATTTGTTTTCAACTGACGAACATAAACTCTACATACCACTTCACTTTGTACAGCTCCGGATTGACAGGATACCGTAAAGTGTTACGACACTGATACAATAACTCGAATATATGACAGTTTACAAACGTTGGTTGCATTTCACTGCAAAACGTATGCATTTGCCCATTATTATTCTGCTGCATTTTTTGGTGTTTATCGGCAATCAAGTTAACGTATTCATAATGACAAAAACGCACTTTACACCAACTGTCGCAAACGCTAACAGGAAGTGTAAGATTTAGTTTACGTCACATTTTCAACCCTTCTTCCGCCGGCAAAACCGGGATTTGCGGAATAATTCAGTGGGGTGGCGTTCTTTTAAATCATCTACCATCCACTACGGGTTTGTTAAATGTCCATGTTTGAATAGGTTTCCCTTGGACCGAATAATATATCATGTTGATTTTATGTGATTATTTTCCTGATGATTGGAGCAATTGAGTCTGTAAACGAGGGACCTTATCAATAGCATTAGCCGACCAAGCTACCCATCTATCAGCAAACAGCTGCTAACGTCGCTAACGCTATCTGTTAGCCTGCTTGAAAGTTGTTCAGTTTTTCAAGTCTTTATGGTTGGTGTTTTTGACATATGCACTAAAGTAAACGTTACTGCTTTTAATGGGAGTTGTCAAATTCCTTTGGCACAACGCTACTGTGTTATTGCCCTACCATTCAAGTTACGTGTCGATGTCTAGCTCTTAATGCTAACCATTGCCCAGTCTAGCTTTCCGGTAACGTTATGTCTCAGTAGTAAAAAACGAACTGTTTTGTTAACTGCTATTTTGGTCGGTTCCTTAGCATTAACGTCTGTGAAAATGCAGTTGTAGTGACATTAACAATAACCCCTGTTAACCGATCAGAATTTAACACGAAGCACTGCTACTATGATGACTAGTCCACTGCGCAAACTGAGGTGCGCGAAAAGAGCACACCCGCTTGATGATAGCAGTGCTGAGCTAAGTCTGAGTACTAACTTCAGTCAGTTGTAACGCCGGCTAAATGTAACGTTACCCGTACGTTCTGCTTGTAACGTTATTCTATTGATATAGGACCAAATTCATCGACAATGCAGAACTTGAGCTGCTTTGTACATCTTCTCTCTGTAGGCTATGGCCAAGTTTCTAGCCCCCGTGATCCAGGATAACCCCTCAGGATGGGGTCCCTGTGCAGTCCCCGACAAGTTCAAAGACATGCCCTACCAGCCATTCAGCAAAGGAGATCGTCTGGGCAAGGTAAGATGGCACTTCTCACTTTCCGCTTCTACTTTTCTAGATAGAGGCGCCCTAGATATTAGTGTTTGTTTTACCCTAACCTTGGTTTGCTCCTCTTTCTTAATGAGAGAATCTGTTCTCAAGAACAGATAGGCTGAAAACAGTCATGAAATGTTGCATCCTTTTTAGGTTGCTGACTGGACTGGTGCTACCTACCAGGACAAGAGATACACAAGTGAGTATCATGATCGACCGATAATCATTATAAATGCTGGCAGTGCCTATGTAGTATAGATGTGTCCGCTGCAGTAAGTGACCTCAGATCATTATGTGCCCGTGCGCAGATAAGTACTCATCTCAGTTTGGAGGGGGCAGCCAGTATGCCTACTTCCACGAGGAGGATGAGACCAGCTTCCAGCTGGTGGACACGGCCAAGACTCAGAAGACGGCCTACCAGAGGAACCGCCTTAGGTTTGCTCAGGTAATGAAGAACATGCAATATATATGTGGGTATATATATTTATACTTAGTGTGTGTCATATGGACATATTAGTGTAGGTAGTGGCAATGTTTGTTGATGTGCATTGTAGTTGTAGAGATTTTCTTTTTCACAATTAAGATTTATTGTCAAATACAATGTCATGTTTTTGTTTTGATGCTCCAGACATCTTTTCAGGTAGTTGTGCATTCATAATCCTATTATTTTTCTATGTAGTACAGTGCATGCGTTGTGCTGTGTACACTACTTTGATTGGTTTGGTAGTAACGGTTTGTGGTGTTGGGGTGCACTTTTACAGAGGAATCTGCGCAGAGATAAGGACCGCAGGAACATCGCTCAGTTCAACATGCAGACTCTGCCCAAGAGCGCTAAGCAAAAGGAGAGGTGAGGTACCCAGCACAGAGTCGAAAAACGATGACCTCCCAGTCCTCGTGTTGGGGTCACTTATCCGTGATTGTAACGGAGACCTGCTAAAGCCTACCTTATACTGACAGACTTGATTGTAGTCTTTTGAGTAAAGCTTGAATGAGGGACATTAGTTAGACTTAAATCTTTCAAGGATCTTTTCAAGTCTCCTCAATCGTCTCACTCGTTGTCTCGTCTAAGTCTCCTCAATTGTCTCACTCGTTGTCTCACTTCTCGTCCAGGGACCGCATGCGGCTGCAGAAGAAGTTCCAGAAGCAGTTTGGCGTGCGCCAGAAGTGGGACCAGAAGTCACAGGTGAGCGCCGTCTTCCAGCGCCCCTGCCCTCGGCCCGCCCCCGGCCTGTCGCCTGCGTGAACCTCAACAGCAGACCGGTGCAGACGCTTGTGCAGGGGGCGCTCTGTCACTTGAGTCTCTGAACTTTGGGTGAACCCAAAGAGTGTGAAGTCTGCCTGCAGCATGTCATAACAGCCGAATTTGATTTGCTACCACTGAACTCTGTGTGTGTGAGTGAGAGAGTGTGAGAATTTTTCTCTCTGTGTGATGATGTTGTCTGGGAATCCTTTTCCTCTGGCCTTTGTGTGTGTGTCTGTACCCTTGCCCTGAACCATTCAAATGTGATTGATTTCGATTGGAGTAAACATAAGCTCAGAGGAGCTCTTTCATCCATCTCATCCCCCTCTTAAACATGGTGCTGTGCTGTCCATGTGCTGCCCACCGCTTCGCCAAGGCCCAGCTGAAACCAAGGGACTCCTCAGTGGAGGTCCGTAGTGACTGGGAGGTCAAGGAGGAGATGGACTTCCCCCGGTTGATGAAAATGAGATACATGGAGGTGGCTGATCCCTCAGACATGTAAGTATGTGTGCCCTTCAACACACTGATCCCAAGGTTGTGTGTGTGCGAGGTATATTTTTGAATGGCAGCTAACGTTTGATAACAGTTTGTGATAGAGTGATTTTGGATTTTTTTTTTTTACATCCATCAAGTGATGACTTATCAGTTGTGATTTCCTTATGGATGTGCGTTCCTCTCATATTCTCAAGAATATTGCATTAGAACTCCTGTGAACTCTAATTTGAACCCTGAACTCTGATGACTAGTCTATCAAGTTCTAACTTATCAGTTGTGATTTCCTATTGCGTTAAAACTCTAGTGAACTCTTAATTTGAACTCTTATTTGAACCCTGAACTCTGATGACTAGTCTATCAAGTTCTAACTTATCAGTTGTGATTTCCTATTGCGTTAAAACTCTAGTGAACTCTTAATTTGAACTCTTATTTGAACCCTGAACTCTGATGACTAGTCTATCAAGTTCTAACTTATCGGTTGTGATTTCCTAATGGATGTGCGTTCGTTCCTCTAACATTCTCAAGAATATTGCGTTAGAACTCTTGTGAACTCCTACTCTAACCCTGAACTATGATGACTAGTCCACTGCGCAAACTGACACGGTGGGCGGTGAACCCGCTGGCGTGAAGAGAGCCGTGCTGAGCTAAGTCTGAGTCCTCAGCACAAGTGACCCACGCTGGTCTCTAATGCTGTTCCAGCACTGATCTAGGTAGCCCTGTGACTTAGGCCCTGTGTCCACCAATAGCTGTGAACGCTGAGCTACATAGACTTTATATTGAAAATTGTCGCCGTCGTCGTCGCAAAAAATGCGATTGGTGGACAACAGGGCCTTATTCACAATGCGACCTGTGAAGGTCAAAGCAAAGGGCAGGCAATGCAGCGGTCAAATTTGACTGTAGAATTCTGTTGTGTCTGTCTAATCACTTGGTATCACACAATACACACAATGCAACAGTGAGCTTTTTTACATCGTAGATAGGCTGGTCATCACACGCTTCCTGTCAAGGGGATTTGGAAGGAGAACAGGGAATAATTTAGTGAGAAAGGGTTCATATGTCGATATATGTGTGTGTGTGTTCCGTTCACTTCACTATATTCCATTCCATGGGTGCTTCTCCTATGGTCTTTTATAGATCCTCCCTTCCTTCCTCGATCCTCGTCCTCACTGATCTAGATAAAGAATGATGGGGCGGCAATAATGGGATAGTCTATCCAGTGCTAGTTATAGATCAGCAGAAACGAGCCTCGAGGACCGAGCATCGAGGATCGAGGAGGGATGTTGAGAGGCACGCCCATGTCGTGTCTCCTGACATGAGTTGCTGTCGCGTCGCTTCCCGTGCCTGTTGGCTCTAACCCGTAGGGTAGCTAGGTGTCCAGGTAGTGACCGACTCCCTTGTGCTAGCCGCTCTAGGCGATCTTGTCTTCATGTTCTGACCTCTTCTGTGCAGCGAGTGCTGTGGTGCTCTGGAGTACTACGACAAGGCCTTTGACCGCATCACCACTCGCAATGAGAAACAGCTGAAGAGCATCAAGAGGATCTTCCACACGGTCACCACCACAGACGACCCGGTCATCCGCAAGGTGTGTGTGTTGTGTTGATGTGTTGTGACTTGACTCCAGTAAACTCCACTAAACTATTGTGAGCTGTACAGTTTGCTTTAGGTACAGTACCCTTTCACGTTTGTTAGGAAAACCAGGGCAAAGCATGATGTCCAGTAATTTGTAGCTCATCTGTGGTGGTTGAACAAAGACCCTTATTCGTGTGTGTGTGTGTGTGTGTGTGTGTGTGCCATGTTGTTGTAGCTGGCCAAGACTCAGGGCAATGTGTTTGCCACCGACGCCATCCTGGCGACCCTGATGTGTTGCACGCGCTCAGTCAACTCCTGGGACATCATCGTCCAGCGCGTGGGGAACAAGCTGTTCTTCGACAAGAGGGACAACTCTGACTTTGGTGAGCCAACCCGAGTTAATGTCGTTTCAATGCAGCTTTTATGCCTCCAAAGGCAATGGTTGTGGTATTTTTTGTTTTTTTACTTGATTGATTTTTGGTTTTTTGTTTTTGTTTTCAATGAAACTGAGATTAAAAAAAACAACCCCACAGTGAGATGAATGCATCTTCAGACCCTTATAAATGAATCAAGATATTTTTTAATTTATTTTAGAAACGCTTTCCTCTCTTCCCCTCCCCCCCCCCCGCCTCCTCCAGATCTGCTGACCGTGAGCGAGACGGCCAACGAGCCGCCGCAGGACGAGGGCAACTCCTTCAACTCGCCGCGCAACCTGGCCATGGAGGCCACCTACATCAACCACAACTTCAGCCAGCAGTGCCTCAAGATGGTATGCCAGCCCTGCCCTTTTCACCTCATGAGTGTCCGCTCTGTTGCCTTGGCGCCTCTACCCCACCCCAACCCCCCACCCTGGAGAAATTTGATTTTGCAGCCCGAAGTTTATTAGCAATCATGTCAGACCAGAATGATGTTAGATCAGAAGCGGAATAGTACTCCACCAACGAAACAAAACGCTTCTTTCGGGGATCTATTAACCAAAGTGTACTTCCAAGATGTTGACTAGAGTGACTGAGATTTTTATGGGGGAGTTTTTGTAAGGAGTTGTCAGTTGTTATTATTGTTCTGACTTGAGTGTGAGCACCCGATCTTGGGCAGCATCAAGTACTGAAACTGCCACATTTCTGCGCTATTCTCTCAGGGAGGAGAGAGGCACAAGTTCCCCAACCCCAACCCCTTCGTGGAGGAGGACATGGACAAGAACGAAGTGGCCTCCGTGGCCTACAGGTAAAGCACTCTTAAATCGTGAACCATCCACTAAACCAAGACTTGTTAGCCTTCATAGCAACATTACAGTCTTATTGGGTCCTAAATGGTTGCTGTATTCAACTGTTTAATCCGATAATTCAGGTGTTGTTAAGCCCGATTCACACCAAAGATTCCTGACGCGACGAGACCGAGTTGCAGTGGTGTGAATTAGAAGTTGCACGTAGTTGCAAGCCGTCGCAGAGCATTGAACATGTTTAGTTGCAATTGCAAGGATTTAGAACGTCACGGCTCGGCTCGTCTCGTCGGGAATCTTTGGTCTGAACCCTACTTAAAGAGTTGTAAAAAAAGCGTAGTGCTGAAGAGCATGTTGTTGTTGTCCGTTTCAGGTACCGGCGGTGGAAGCTCGGGGAGGACATTGATCTGATCGTCCGCTGTGAGCACGACGGTGTGATGACCGGAGCCAGCGGGGAGGTGTCCTTCATCAACGTCAAGACCCTCAACGAGTGGGACTCCAGAGTAAGACATGGGCCCCAGACTCAGGCCTGGGGGTGGGTTTGGAGGGTCTGGGGGTGGGTTTGGATGATCTGAGGATGGGGTGCGAAATCTGAGTCCGCTGATCAGTTGGAGCTGGAAAATGGAGGGGGGGGGGGGGGGGGGGGGGGGGGTTCCAAAAGTTTGTAACCTTCAAAGATGTTGGCACACCAAAGAAGGAGTGGTGAATAATGAGGCTGAGTGATCGCAGAGCTGTTGGATAAAACCGGTGCAAGAGACTCACTAGTTTGAGCCTGTTGGCTTAAGTGTGGAGTTGGTCCCTTGGAGTCATAGTCTTGGGAATTTGCATTCAGGACATTGTTATTATGATCTCTTACAATGTAAATGATTTGTGAGAATGCCGGAGAGTATGTTAAAAGAATGTGCATAGTTTCGTTGGCTGATGGTGTGTGTGTGTGTGTGTGTCCTGTTCAGTATTGTAATGGAGTGGACTGGCGTCAGAAGCTGGACTCCCAGAGGGGAGCTGTTCTGGCCACCGAGCTGAAGAACAACAGCTACAAGCTGGCCCGCTGGACCTGCTGCGCCATGCTGGCCGGCTCAGAGTACCTCAAACTGGGGTGAGACAACCACACACACACGCACGCACGCGCGCACACACTCGCACACATCAACATGGGTGATCTTGTATTATACTGTTACGCACACACACACGCACACACTCGCATATCAACTTGGGTGATCTTGTAATAAACTTACACACACTCAAACACTAAAATGTATGTTGTTAGCCCTATTGTACTTAGGGCTGTCACCTTGAATTTCTATAGATAATCACAATTTATTGCATATTTTATCACGTGAATTTAAATTATTATAATTCATTTCCCATTTCTGAACTTTTCAGAAGTCCATTTTAATAATGTAAAACACACTGGTAAAAATGTTATTGATTGGGAGTGAAATGGACGCAAAGAAAGTTACTGTATGACCTCTGCATTTACACCAACAGTGTTTGAATGCCATTGTGTTCTGGCTCACATATACCGTACCACGCTGTATATTCATACTCATGCTATGTGTACATGCACCCCAATGTTTATGCACATATTCGGACACAGCTAGATATGCACACACTCTTGCTCTCTAGTTGTATCCCTGTGCAATAAATCTAGTGACCAGCTCAACTCACAAGCCAATTGTCTAATTGATCCCGGGTGAATTAGTTTTACCTGTAGTTCAGATGGTTTGTCTCGTAACCATGACGATATCCCATCATAATCCTCCCCCCTCCTCTGGTCTCCAGGTACGTGTCCCGTTACCACGTGAAGGACTCTGCGCGCCACGTGGTCCTGGGCACCCAGCAGTTCAAGCCCAACGAGTTCGCCAGCCAGATCAACCTGAGCATGGAGAACGCCTGGGGCATCCTGCGCTGCGTCATCGACATCTGCCGCAAGCTGGACGAGGGCAAGTACCTCATCCTCAAGGACCCCAACAAGGTGAGCCCACGCAAACACACACACACACACACACACACACACACACACACACACACACACTCTGGATGTGGTTCATTTGTTCTTGTAATGTTTTGGCCTTGATCATTTACTTGAACCTTTATCACTGACCCAATTGATTTATTCTTGGTGTAACTGAATAACAGCGTAGGAGTGTAAACAAACTTGCAGATTATACCTTAAACTCCGAGCTATAATCTACAACACCACACATCCTACACACACCATGTCATCACCCCCCCCCCCCCCCCCCCTTCCCACACACACACACACACACACACACACATTCAGTGTTATTAATGAGTTGTCCACACCTGTGTCTTCGCAGCAAGTTATCCGTATCTACAGCCTGCCAGACGGCACCTTCAGCTCCGACGAAGATGAGGATGAGGAGGAAGACGAAGAGGACGAGGAGGACGAAGGTGAGATGATGTGCCTGTGCACCCCTTGTAATCAGAGGTGTGAATGAAAGCCTCAGGGCAAAGGCGTCAGATGTGATGGCGACATGTATATTCAGGGAAAAAAATGGGTTTTTTATGTGTCGCGTATGGAATGCCTCAGTCATCTGTCTTCTCTTGTCTTAAAAATGTTGTTATGATTAGTGTTGTTTAAATGATATAATAGCAGTGACGGTTGATATGGAAGTGTCAGCCATTTGTTTGTCGAGCTTTTTCCATCTCCTAAAAGTTTAAAATGCTTTAGAAGTGTTTCAGAGTGTAGCTTTAAAGGAGAAATACGGCAAGTTTTCACAGAGGTCTCTGTTTCTTGAGGTCACCGAGTACTGACGGTACAAAAAAAAAACAGTCAGTTGTCCGTGAGCTCCTATTTACACGCCCACAAAGTGCAGCTCTGCTGCTGCCTGGCTGCATTAGTTGCTGGCTGTAGTAACGTGAGCTAGATAAAAAAAAACGCTTGTTTTCGGGGGGTTTTCACACCAACAGCACTGAGTGACCTATGATCTAGATCTGTGTGAAAACTCTGGATTTTACCTTTAACAGCGTTGATGGAAGTATCAATTACTGTTTTAGTGGTGTTGAAGGGCTGTTCCCTCAATGAGCGAAAACTGTAATGAGAAGTGTCACTAACATGAATGACGGTGTCCCGCACACAGACTATAATACCGACATGAAGAACAGTGGAGATTACTTTCAGAGCGATTTTGAGAGCATTAAAAAAAAAACTGACAGCCTATCAGAATCCAACAAAATGTAGACATCACATGCTTCAGCACAAGGAGAGACTTTCCGTATAGTTGGTCAGTGTGTACACACGCGTATTAATATAGCTAGTTATCTTTTATAGTTACCGGTCCTTATAGCTTGTAGTTATAGTTGTGATCGGCACTTAAACATCTCTCCCTCCCTCCCTCCCCTCCGTTCGCAGATGAGGAGAACTGAAGAGCGGCAGACGGAAGGCAAACCCAAGACCAAACGGGCCGGCGCTGTCCCGGACCTGGCCCGCATCTCATCCGAGTGGCTTGAGCAGACGTGTCATCAAGTGCTGAGACCCATTAAAGATAGAGCAATGTTGCAAAGCCCACAGTCTTGTCCCGCTCTCTTCATTTTAACGAGACTCTTTTTTAAATTACGTTCGCCAGTGAGTACAACATAATAAACCGTAAGGCAACATGACGTGGAATGGAATATATGTGGAATGTTTTGTATTGATCCTTTGTAGTCTTTAACAAGAGATTAATTCTCATAAATGTCTTGCTGGGTCACCCTGTTTGAATGAAGCCAGATGAAACCGTGAAAGGAATTGACTCCTTTACATTTTTTTTTTTTTTTGTAGAGACAAAGTAATGTCAACCTTAGTATGAGAAGTGTGTGGTTGAGGCTGCAGCGATTCAGACATGGTTGCCATTGCTTTATTTGGCCACACGAGGGCTCTGCAAGCTTGCATCCACCGCTGCAGAGTAGATTTGTGGAACGCCTCTCTCTCAGAACAGCTTCGTGGACCCTGACGCGGGCTTATGGAGCATGGAGGGAGATGTTCTTACTGGCCCTGAAAATGAATTGCCGACTTAAAGGCGCCCTTTGAAATCCTAGGCACGCACGACGCAGGTTGGCGTAACCAGCAGCCTTGTGTTTGCACCTGCCCGTGTACTGCGTGCAACGTGTCGTGACGAGCTGCTTCCACTCGGCCGTGACTTCATCTCGCTGCCTGTTCCATACATCACCCGACCACCCTTCCAAAACACACACACACACACACACACACACACACACACACCACCCATTCCCTCAGGGTCTCTTCATCCCAGCCATTTCACTTAGCCGTTCACTCTGTTTTCTCCCCACACACTCACTCGGTCGCCGCCATCAGTCACCCTCTCCGTCTCATCTGTTCAGTCCCCTCGCCCCCTCCCTCCCTCCCTCTCTCTCTCTCTCTCTCTCTCTCTCTCCCCCTTGTCATCTCCATCTCTCCATCTAGCCAGTCAGCCAGTCAAGGTTAGGCGCGGAGCTGGTTTAAAAA
Source organism: Sardina pilchardus (assembly GCF_963854185.1). NCBI lineage: Eukaryota > Metazoa > Chordata > Actinopteri > Clupeiformes > Clupeidae > Sardina > Sardina pilchardus. Next base: position 42,905,450 of record NC_084994.1, read on the forward strand.
TAGTTCAATAAACTGAGGAGGCAGACGGAGAGCACTCCGTAGCATACAGAGCAGAGCGCGAGAGTGACCGAGTGACTCGCGATGCACGCACACAAGAGGGAGAGGCGCCGCGCCGCGCAACAATCCGGAGAGAGAGCGCGGTGTGTGTAAGGGCCGAGGCTCAACGGAGAGAGACTGAACCAGGTAGATAGAAGGATAGCAAGACTCTGGGTGCCTCTCATTTTGGTCTTTTATACATCCTCCCTTCCTTCGCCCGGTCCTCGTCCTCACTGATCTACATAAACAATGATGGGGTGGCAAGTTGCAACAGTGGGATAGTCTATCCAGTGTTGGTTATAGATCAGTGGGGACGAGGACCGAGCATCGAGGAGAGATGTTGAGTGGCACCCCATGTGTGGGGGTGGACCCGACTTTTTGAGAGGTGAAGAAGTTGACATTTTTGGAAAACCTTGAATTAGCAGAGTAGGCTAAACGATTTGTATCCTCCTCAGAACTGGTCCTTGGAATAAAAAAATGGTTAAGTTAGATTGAGAGAGTATCAAACTAAACTTTGATAAAGATTTGAGAGAGAATTGAGGTCAAGTGTTCCTTTTGTATTCATCTCGGTGTGATTAGATTGTTCGCCTGCAACAAGGTCTAGCTGCATTGCACCCAACATTAATTAAAGGTGACCTGGTGGTTCACAATTTAGATGTGTAGGCACATGTCCCTTTGTTTATTTGACGGTGAACAGCCTTCAGATTATTCACAGGTTAAAATTGGGTTAAAATGAAAGTTTCCAACGTGGTGCTGAAAATTACCTGTGATGATTGATAGCCTAGGCTTGCACACGAAAATAAGAAAATGGCTAAACGAGTTTTGTAGAAACTTTTATCCAAGATTGAAAGATGATTTTGATAGAGACAAATATAGTTTCCTTTTTTCCATTATTTAGTTGGAAGGAACCTAAGGGTTAAGTTTAATATGTAAAGACTTCCTGATTGGCAATATAGGCCTACACAATATGGTACTTTCTAATCCCTGACGTTTTTCCTCAGTCAGTATTTTTTAAATTAGGCATGGCATCTCGTCGGTAGGCAAGAGATCCAGAAAGATTAGCTACTAATGAACAAATTCAGTTCACCTCTTACTTGAGGATTTTAACACAGTTCAAGTGTAGGACTGCTTTCACATAATACGTGCACTGCGCACACGTACCCTTTCACACATATGCACTCGTGTTGAGATCACATGCAGAGGTGAGCGCTTGCCATGCAAACACGTGCAGTAGCCTATGCTGCATGCTATCACATAAGAGTGTAGAGAGCATAACATTTAACACATGAGGTGAAACGTAGGCTACGTCGCATCCCTGTTGTAAATGCCACGTTTCAGACTATGAGGTATAGAGTAATGCATACATTCATAAGAGGCCCACAACACCACAAAGGTTGGTGCTGGATTGAACACACCCCACTGAGAACCACAGTCCAGACTCTCGCATGCCATGTTGGCGGCCAGACGCACTCAAGAACAGGGTTCCATTAGCTGGCCTGACAGTGGACCTACACAGAGCCTAGGAGCCGACCATGGCGTAGGGAGGGGAGGGGAGGGAAGTGGGGTCGGGGGGGAAGCGGGAGGAGAGGAGAGGCTGTTGCCATGGAAACTGAGCAGTCAGCACATCTGCGTGCTCCTCTGGCTGTCCCTGCGTGCTGGTGAAGCGAGGGGCCAAACGTCCGCTGATGTTCCGGCACTCGGAACTCCGACGTTCTGTCGTCCTTCCGCAGACAAGGTGATCACATCACATCCTCGGATCTAAAGTGAGTATGGAGGGGCTTCCCTGAGCTTGATCACCATAGTAAAGCATCAGATATATATAACAAAGAGAAGATCAAATAGTTAAGTTCCTGTTACAGATGGCAGGAGAGCAGACAAACAGCACTACAATAACACAGTGTTAAGGAGTTTGTGATATTTTGGCATTATTTCTGTAAGATGTTTTGGAGGCAATGTTTTTGATGAGCAAAAACACATTTCCTGTCTGCCAGCGGCATAGTGACTTTTTGATTTTCACCAACACCACCACATCTCCAGCTCTCTCTCTCTCTCGCTCTCCCTCTCTGTCTGAATCTGCCTTTCATCTCTTTTGTCTCCTTTTTTTGGGTCCATCTCTCCATCCCTCGCTCCCCTCCCCAAAGTTAAAGGGCCGCCGACGTCACCTAATTAGGATGCGGGGGAGCAAGCAGCTGCCGCAAATTGAAAACATATTGATTCCCCCACCACTGCCCACTCGCCCAGCAGAGAGAGGGAGAGAGAAAGGGAGAGAAGGGGAGGGAGGGAGAGAGAGGGAGGGATGGCAAGAATGAAAAGAAATGGAGGGCATCACAACCAATTCCAGGAAAAAAATGGTCAGTCTGCAGAGTAAGGGAGAGAGAGAAAGAGAGAGTTTTGATGGGAGAGACACACATGGTTGCCTTTGCTCTGAGCTGATGGCCTTGCAGAGGTTGCGTAGATGGAGATAGAAAGAGAGGGAGAGGGAAGGAGGGAGGGAGAGGGAGAGGAAGGTAGAAATCCACAACTTTTCATCTAAAATGTAGTCACCAAAAGGAACGGGACCTGTAGAGAATGAATGAATGAATGTTTTGAAGCATTGAAAGATAACTGAGGGAAATAACAATAGAACAATGCAGTCAAAAGAACCATTTGAGCAGGACTTGGGATAAAATGAACGCCATTGCGCCTTTAAAATCACACTGATAAGCTGACACTGGCAGAAGACAGGTGGCATAGCCACGATTATCTGTAGTCATACACATACACATATGTAATACTGTATGTACATACATTTTCATTGCTTGTGTGTGTGTGTGTGTGTGTGTGTGTGTGTGTGTGTGTGTGTGTGTGTGTGTGTGTGTGTGTGTGTGTGTGTGTGTGTGTGTGTGTGTGTGTGTGTGTGTGTGTGTGTGTGTATGAGAGTGTGTGTGTGTGTGTGTTTGCACTGTATATAAGTGTTTTTGATAAATGTGTGATTCCAGTTGCTGGCAGCCCTATGGTTGAGACGACGGCCAGCCGTCAATAGTAAAGCCATTAGATGTCAAGAGTCACGTCCCCTATAGGCAGCGCTTATGTAAGCGTGCAGACACGACAAACCCGCCTGCACGCGCTGCTCGGCCAGCCGTCGCCGACGCATCCTATACTGGGGAGAGGGTTCAGCCGAGGTAACTACTGCACACACACACACACACACAGCAGAAGCAGCAGCAGCAGCAGCAACAGCAGTGGGAATGCTGTTTCCCTGGTGGTGCTGCTGCGTGCTTGATCTTGTTTCCGTAAGAGGTAGAACACAGCAGAAACACAGAGTGTGCATATTGGAGATGTTATGACTGCACAACCTATAGGACTTCATTGGAGAATTAACACTGGGTTGAGACCTGGGTGACTTTCCATACTTCAAATAATGCATATCTAATAGATCTAATACTTCAAATAATGCATATCTAATAGAGCTAATATCTAATATAGGGATTGGGTTACTGCACAACCTATAGGCTATAGGACTTCATTGGGGAATAACACTGGGTAGAAACCTGGGTGACTTTAAATACCTACATATATGTAATAGATTTAATATCTAGTATAGGGGGTTGGATTACGTTGTATTTCAAATTGGCCCGCGCATTTTATTTCAGATGTGTCCAAAACTGTAATGATTAAATGCACAATGCACATGTTAACAGTAAGCGATACTGCTGTGGCACACTCCTGTGATATACAGTAACATACATGTGGACCATTCTGACAGACATGGCAGACCTGCGGCAGCAGATCAGGAGCGGCTCTGGGACAGGGTGCACAGGAACATGTGGAGGACATGACTTAGACAGACGCAGGACGGCACGGCACGGCACGGCACGGCATTAACACAATTCACGGACATGAGCCCGACATCGCTGCTGACCCCGCGACCTTTGAGTGCGGTTTGTTACATAACGACGGCAGTAATGAAGTTCATCGTAAAGGCATGTTTAATGTGAAGCCTAAGCCTTGCACTCATGCTCATCCATTATACCAACACTTAATATTAGATGATGGGTGTCATATATTAATTAAACGTGGCTTACGATGTACATTCATTACTGTCATGGTGTTGCTCATATCAGTAAGTCAGTTGGTTGTCAGTTTTATACAAACTGGAATTTGTCACCAGCGTAGCATAAAACTATAGTAGTTTCATTCACAAATATTGCTTGATTTCTTTCAAGACACCCTTCAACTCTTTGCAACCCAGATCATTCTTAAACATGTACTTGTAATAGTACAATGGATGGCTTATGAAATTAAGCATCCCTGAACACAAGATCCTCCTGGTCCCCAGACAGCAACAAGTGACTCCAACTGCCCTGTGTGCTTACATGTAGGACCTGTCACACTTTACCTGCTCTAAGCACAACGCAATTAGTGCTCTGGGTGCCTTGAGAAGGAGCTGTAGAAATGCAATATGTTGTTGTTGTTGTTGTTGTTGTTGTTGTTGTTATTTGCAAGGTACCATAGCGGAAACAACTCAAAGTGTGACTGGGGGGTCGTTTTTCCAAGTGATGAAAGACCACAGCAATGCAGTTTTACATAAATTTCACGAGTGTCTCTGGCATGGGAAAGATGACCCACATGCTATGAGGCAGCTAGGCTGATGAAGCGTTGGCTTGCACGGACATACATCTAGAAGTGAAATAAACAGGTATCACTCACAAGTCAGAAATTATAGGGGATTTATATCCAATTAGAAAATCCTCCAGTCACTGCTAAAGGCCTTCACCAACACTTGTTGTCTGAATCAGAAGCTAATGTGAGCATACAGTATGACCTTTTAAAATCATAGCTTATGCAGTCCTTGGATATAGAAATGTATAAAAATTGGAGTGCTAGATTTATATGCTATAAATCTAGACGCCCCTAGCAACTCTCCGTTTGACTTGGAAGCTGGGCTCAAACAGAAACCACCGAACCAATCACATTGTGTATAGAGAGTCGGTGGGCGGGCCTAACATAACAATGACTGACTTGCGACCAGAAGTTGCAACCGTTAAGCGTCCTGCTACTTGGAAACAAGAAGATGATTCATTTAACGCTATCCTATTGCGTGGAGAGGGAATTTGAAAGACAACTGTTTATCCCACCCCTCCGATGGAGCCCTGTCTACAGTGAGTTCCCAGACCCTACATATTGATGTGGGCCTGGCTGGTCAGGCTACTGGAGTGCCATAGGCCTACTCATTAGGCTATTTCAGTCATGACCCAGCATGGTGTTAGCTTACCATCCCTTCATTTAGTTGGCGCTGGCTCGCAGCTCATGTTCCTCCTCCCTGCCTACGTACTTCCTGGCCCCCTGTAGAACTTCTGCTCCTCCTCCCAAGAAAAGTGCAGAGGTGAAGAAGAAGAAGAAGAAGAAGAAGAAGAACGCGGTCGGTGGGACCAGCGCTCCAATCTGGGCCGCCACCTTGCTCCGCTTCGCTCGGAGAACTGTGCCATCCTCTGGAGCAGCGCCCACGCTGAGCAGGTCTGCCGCGCCCATCGGGGGACGCCACTCGCCCCGCCACCGCCACCACCGTTACCGCCACCGTCTTATTTTTACACCGTCCTTGGAAGAGCTGCAGCGAGACACAAAAAGAAAGAAAGAAAGAGAGAGAGAGGGGAGAAGAGATTGAAGCACACAGACAGACGTGGAGGTGGAGAAAAGAGAGGGGAGAGACACAGATAGGACAGATACTGTACGTTCCTTCTGAACCCGAGGGAGGTTCACAATCCTCTCCCCTACCACACTTTATCTCCCATCTCACAGTGGCCCCTACCATGGTGTAGTGTTTCTCCATCTCACAGTGGCCCCTATAGTGTAGTGTTTCTCCATCTCACAGTTGCCCCTACCATGGTGTAGTGTTTCTCCATCTCACAGTGGCCCCTATAGTGTAGTGTTTCTCCATCTCACAGTTGCCCCTACCATGGTGTAGTGTTTCTCCATCTCACAGTGGCCCCTATAGTGTAGTGTTTCTCCATCTCACAGTTGCCCCTACCATGGTGTAGTGTTTCTCCATCTCACAGTTGCCCCTACCATGGTGTAGTGTTTCTCCATCTCACAGTGGCCCCTATAGTGTAGTGTTTCTCCAACTCACAGTGGCCCCTATAGTGTAGTGTCTCTCCATCTCACAGTGGCCCCTATAGTGTAGTGTCTCTCCATCTCACAGTTGCCCCTACCATGGTGTAGTGTTTCTCCATCTCACAGTGGCCCCTATAGTGTAGTGTTTCTCCATCTCACAGTTGCCCCTACCATGGTGTAGTGTTTCTCCATCTCACAGTGGCCCCTACCATGGTGTAGTGTTTCTCCATCTCACAGTGGCCCCTATAGTGTAGTGTTTCTCCAACTCACAGTGGCCCCTATAGTGTAGTGTCTCTCCATCTCACAGTTGCCCCTATAGTGTAGTGTTTCTCCATCTCACAGTGGCCCCTACCATGGTGTAGTGTTTCTCCATCTCACAGTGGCCCCTACCATGGTGTAGTGTTTCTCCATCTCACAGTGGCCCCTATAGTGTAGTGTTTCTCCAACTCACAGTGGCCCCTATAGTGTAGTGTCTCTCCATCTCACAGTTGCCCCTATAGTGTAGTGTTTCTCCATCTCACAGTTGCCCCTATAGTGTAGTGTCTCTCCATCTCACAGTTGCCCCTACCATGGTGTAGTGTTTCTCCATCTCACAGTGGCCCCTACCATGGTGTTTCTCCATCTCTGTACTCCATATCAGTTCATACTCTAGTGTTTCTCCATTTCTGGAGTCCCTTCCACAGAGTTCACTCAATCTTTCACAGGGCAGTGTCCAGTTTTAATAATAATAATAAAAAAAGAATATAATGTCCGCAACACTGCTATTTGCTCCCATCTAATGGGTTTTTTTTTTTTCCATTTTTTTTTAAAAGGGGTCAACATATCCTGAAGGCCCCTTATATGTTTCACAGCCGGCATGTCACTGAAGGCCCATGGCCAGCCATCCCACCTCGGAAGAAAAATAGCAACGCATACATCTGGCAACAGCGTGTAGTAGTGGTGATTTATTTATCTTGTTTCCAAAGCGTCCAGATTAAATGGGCAAACTAGACACGGGGTCCCGAGGGACAGCTATGCACCACCCCTTGGCAACCCCACTGCTTTAAATAAGACATCCTAACCTTCATTAAAAGCATAATCCACACACACACACACACACACGCACACACGCACGCACACACGCACACACACACACACACACACACACACACACACACACACACACACACACACACACACACACACACTAGGCACTAGCTACAGGTGCCTGAAGTGCTTAGCCACCCATTTACAAGCTTGTAAAATGAGGCTAGAAGGTTGGGAGGGCCATTACTGTCGATAGCACACTGGGCACATTAAGGGAAGAGAGGGAGGAGGAGGAGGAGGAGGAGAGGGTCGCCTGGGGATCTCCGCTTTAAACGAGAGGAAGAGCGATGAGAAGTGTGTCCACCAACAAACACAGCAGGAGGTTTGAAGAGAAAGTGTGAGCGTGAGTGTGTGTGTGTGTGTGTGTGTGTGCTTGTGCGTGAGTGTTTGTGCATGCGTGTGTGCTTGTGTGTAGCTTGCGTGTTTATGCATGCATGTGTGTGTGTGTGTGTGTGTGTGTCTGTGCGCGTATGTGTGTGTGTTGGGCAATCCTCTGGCTCAGCAGGGAGAAATTCCAAAGCGCTCTCTTTTACACCTTCACCAAATTCAGCTTCAAGACTCCACACCCGACCCTCTCCAGTCACCTGCAAAACAAGGGCCAACGAGTCCATACATATCACACACGACAGCATGATCAACTGAACACACTCAGATCATTTGTATGGTAGGAGCAGGATTCACTCACTCAGTCTTTTATGTTTCTTTTTGAGAGCGCTTTTGGCCAAACTTACATGCTCACTCAGAAAAGGAAAAAGGCCGCACTTTGCATGTAAACATGTTTTAATGCACAGACGCGTTTCGGCTTAGCGCCGTCTGTGCCATAAAACACGTTTATATGCAAAGTGCGGCCTTTTTCCTTTTCCAACTGAACACACTGTACCGAACTGAATCTGTACTGTTCACATGTCTCCTCCACCACTGTTACTTTCCACCGTTAATATCTTTGCTTTACATAGATTTACAACAATATCTTTGCTTTACATAGATGTCCACACGTCACTTAATATCGGCAGATAACGTCTATTTCCCATGACATTTTAGGCTGGTGATAGTGTAGTGGTTAAGGAGCTGCGTTAGCATGTTAGCGCTTAACCCTGCGTTGCCCTGGGGACAGCGGCCCTTGCAATATAATTGACATAGGTAATGGCCCCCTTACACCAAACAACTTGGACAAGATCTTTTAAAAGATTGTAGTATTTTTAGAATGAATGAAGAATTCATTCTAAAAATACTACAATCTTTTAAAAGATCTTGTTACATTACAAACAACTTGGACAAGATCTTTTAAAAGATTGTAGTATTTTTAAGTAAAGCTTGAATGGGGGGCGTTAGTTAAAAGACTACAATCTTTCAAGAATCTTTCCCAAAGTTGTTTGGTGTAAGTAGGCCATAAGTTGCTTTGACTAAAAGCATCTGCTAAGTTAATGCGTGTAAGATAATCACCCGGTACAGTTTCAACTGTCTTTGTAGTCTGGAAGCCGATGGGGTCCACACATGACGGAGGGCTGAGCCGGGTCTCGTGTGGGCCTTCGCTGACCTTACTATGGGTCACTCACCTGAGCAAGTTGGATTCACTCATTTGTGTCTTTTCAGCGTTGTGCTTGGCGACCACCTCAGCGTTCATGACGTGAGCTGCGGACCGGCCAGGCAGGCTCACCCCTTTCCTGCCCCCCCCCCCCCTCCTGGCGCTGAGGATATATTAAGCCTGTGCCCAGATACTGCCCTATTTGTCCCCCCCCCCCACTCCTTATTTGTCCCATTCTTTTTTAGTCTTGTTTCTTCACCTCTTCCTTCCTCTCCATAGCTCCTCTCCTTTTTTAATTGTGAGCTATTTCTATCCATCCCTCTGTTCATTACCTCCTCTCTATCTATCTCTCTCTCTCTCTCTCTCTCTCTCCTCTTCTTCTGCCTCCTCCTGCTTGACTTTGCTCGTGGCTTTTTTGGCGGCGTGGAGATGCTCTACCAAAGTAGGCCAGGTTTCAGCAGGTGCCTCATTCACAAGCAGGAACCCCCCCGGCGGCAACGCAGAAGAACGGGACGCTCCACTCCAGCCCCCGAGGCGCGGGGGAAAGAGAAAGGAGTGAAAAAGAAAGCAGAGAGAGAGAAGGAGGGAGAGAGAGAGAGAGAGAGAGAGAGAGAGAGAGAGAGGGAAGGAGGGAGAGGGAGAGGGGATAAAGTTCAGCTTGCAGTGAGTGAAACTATTTACCATACCGTGCCATTATTATGCTACTGCAATAGTGAAATAGTTAGATATGAAACAGAAGCACCATTAACTTTAGGCCTCCTGAGCGAGACTGGGAGTGAAAGGAAGAGGACTGAATAAATAATGGCTCGCTGGTGGATGGAGGGATTGCTGGGTTGGATGACCCACACTGATACATTAATTTAGGACAGCTCTGGAGAAGGCTGGGTAAATAAATACAGGGAGAATGAAGAACTCTAAAGACTGAGGGCAAGAGGCAGTGGCAGAGACACTTTCTGTGTGTATATGTTTGTTTGTTTGTTTGTGTATGTGTGTGTGTGTGTGTGTGTGTGTGTGTGTGTGTGTGTGTGTGTGTGTGTGTGTGTGTGTGTGTTTGTTTGTGTGAGTTAGAGAGAGAGAGAGAGAGAGAGAGAGAGAGAGGGAGAGAGCTGTGCGTTTGCTCATTTGCCCTGAGAGCTGTTGTAATCTGGCTAATGGCGCTTCAGATCAGCTTGATCTGCTTGTTGGACGGACATGGGCAAACACTGCCTCTGCCCACAGACCGTGCCAACGCGGCCCGTAACTGGGCGCATCGCGCGTCTGAGTTGGCACCGTGGCTCAACGCCTGCGCTGCTCGTTCAGAGCGTAATTGCCTTCTCCTTCGCCACCACCGAGGTCTCGTCTTCGTCGACTCTGGCACAGAACTTCGGCTGATGTTCCCGACTAGTCTACTTCAGCGTCCCCAGAGACAAATATGCAGTCATGTCCGCCAATGAAAGGATTTTGCCAACACACTCATATTCCTCCAAAAGATTCAAAGGATGATGATCAAAAGAATAAGATGGCGGTCTGCAATGAAAAAAAAGACGTGTTCTTTTAGGAGTCACATCTCTCTCGCTTGTTCGTTTTCTGCACAACGAGGCATTGTATCTGCACCTTATATCGCTGACTGAACGAGAGCGCTCGCAGACCTGAATGTTAAAGACGTCCTCCACGGTTTGGAAAGAGGGCATTATCGGGAGAGGAATGGGTGTAGGGGAAAGGGGGGGGGGGGGGGGGGGGTAGCGAACCTAATCTATCAGTCTGGTCGCTGCGCTCTCTTATTCATGCGAGCCCTTCTTCTCTCGCGCTTCGTCAACGAGTCTTCTCCCTCTCCCTCTCGCGTTGTCTCCGAACAGAACAGCCCCCCCTTCTGTTCTCTCCCAATCCGGTATTTCCTATAATGAGCCCTACTGCTGTTCAGCTGTTGCCCTGGTACTGGATCAGATTCAACCCCACATTGCGCACATGAACCCGTGTGTCACGCCAGTTTGAGGTGGCCTAAACTGCCAATGAACACCGATTGGGTAACATTCAGATTGTGTTCAAAGCAGTAACCATAACGCATTTAGTATCGAAGAAAAGTAGAGAGCTCGACGCATATGTGTTTACCTATCCCTAAATGCTATTGTGTGGGGTCCTCTGATGGAATCAGTCTCAGGAATCGCTGCTATTTGTCAGTTTTATTCGCTCGGCCCCACCGTTCTAGGCGAGCGCCGCCAGGGGGAGACAGGCTATAAGGTTGGATTCAACAGGAGCGGGAATATCGGGGAGCTGTCCATTTCAGCACCACGCCACTATCACTTGCTAGTTTGGACAAGTAGGCTACGTTCCGCCACAGGTCGCAGTTGGAGGCTTGCTCGACAATCTATGTGTGGGTTACTTGTACATTTTGTAATTATAGCAAACAAGGACTGTTATGGTTTAGGTCCTGGTATAAGGCTTTTGTACTGAGGACAAATGCTTGCAAGTCACTGCAGTTACATGTTTCGCATTAAAATAATAATAATAATAATAATAATCCATTCAAATCTGAAATTGAAACGGTTAAGTCAAAACGGTCTTGTAAATCATAACAATTTGTAATTAACACGATCTCAGTTGGCCCAGAAAGCTCCATAGAGCCACTCAGTCGCTAATATATCTTCAGCAAACATAGGCACACATAAGTCGATTAAACATGACCGGCAACTCCTCCATTTTTCGCATAATTTCGCTAAAACTCAAACGTCTCTGCTCCTCTCCACTTTTGTAGCTCACAAGCAACAAGCTCTCTACGATGGAGAGACATGACACGGTTTATGGTAGAAACAGCAATGGTGACAATCGATCGTGACACGTTGGAGCGTCGCATTGCCTGTAAACCTTATTCATAATTTGACATTCTGCAGTCTTCGCTCTTGAACACTTGCTACTTTGGTCGGATGAGAGCTGAGCTGTGGAGATTTTCACCCGCTTCACCTCTTTCTCTCTCTTCTCTCTATCCCTCTCTCTCGCTTTCTCTCTTTCCCTCTCCCTCTTTGTGTCTCTCTCTCTCCCTCCCATCCAACCATCATCTACCCCCTCCTCACATCTTTGCATTACCACAGCGTGCAGAGGGACGGGGAGACGCGTAGTGCAAAGGATTGGAGCGATGGTATGATTTGTTTTTTTGCCATTTATGATTTGGCTGTCCCCCTCTCTCTGTTGTGATTTTGTTTTCGCCTTTCCGTTTTGTTTTGCCGCCGTGTTTTCCTAAATGGCGCAAGGGCTATGCATGCGTGTAGGCTCTGTTTTTGGTTCCGCCTGTGGGTGTGTGATATAACCGCCGCCGCGGAGGATTTGGATAGCCGGTCTAGGAGCGGTTTCGGCGGCGCCCCCTTCACCACTGCTACCCCCTCCTCCTCTTCTGCTGCTCGCCTCTATGTCGAGTGATGGTCGGCTTGCCTTGCTGCTGGAAGCGCGGCGCTCTCCACGGATCTTCAACGTCGGTACTTCTTCCTTTAGCATCATTTTTTCATATTTCGTGGAAACCTTTCACCATCTAGGGGCCACTTATGGAAACTGGAGATCAGAATTTTAGAAAAAAGGAAAACTAGCGGTTGTTTTCTTTTAATCATTTTTTATTTTGACATTCTTTTTTATTTTACCCATTCGTTTGGCTTGATTTTGTTGGTCGTAATCGGTCTCAATGGCTTCTTTATTTCCATAGTCTACTGATGTGTTTTTATTCGGCAGAAGTATGTCAGTCCCTTGGAAATTTCATCATTTGTGTATTTATGTGTTCGCATAATTCTCTATTCGTTGCCACCTGAGCATATTTCCCATAGATCTCTTTATTTTACCCATCTTCATCAAAAACATCCTCCTCTGTTATTTCCCACCCCTGCGTTTTCCTGTGTTTCTCCTTTCTGCGTTGGATAAATGTATGTTTAGAAAGAGACATGCGTCGGCTCAATCAGTTGGGTTAAAAAAAAAAAAAAAAAACGCTGTCTACATAGCATGGCAATTAAATGTCTTCGTCATGACTACACACAGTGAGTGCCAGTTACTCACGTAGTTTAACAAAGTGCTTCGTTCTCAGAAGTGTTTCGGAGGGGAAACGTTTCTTAGGGTTTTGTCACTGCGCGTAACCCCGGTATATCTCCCTCGGTAGACCTTTCCGTCTGATTTGAGCGCGCTACACATAGCAGAGAACACAAGCTAGCCATTAGCCCCATGGAGAATACCGCTAGACACGTGCTGATGTCCTCATGAAAACGAGATGTGGAAATGTCAACTGTCTGCTTTAATTTGGCATTTACAAACCTCCCAACATCACATATAGTGGGTGCTGATTCGTTTAGATATATCACGGGTTTGTTGACAGCAACAGTTGTTTCCTTAGGCCAGTGTACATTGGAACATGATCCATTTTTATTACTTACACTATTGATAGTTTATTGCATTTTGGGCCATGTTCTAGAGAATAGTGATGCTTTGCCGCAGATATAGATTTACTTTTGTGGTTCCCAACCGGTTGTACTAGGAAAGAAGATTAAACCGTTTCGCTTAAATTTACCTCATATTAAAAAAAAATACCTCATCATCCCCTCACAGTCATCCTGTATCATTTTCCCATTTAAACCCCCAAGACACCCTGATTCATTGAGTGTTCTGTTACCCTCTTGGAGTAAAAAGAAACAACCATAAGATTCCAAACACGTGACGCCTTGTCCCTAATCGGCCAGTCTCCGGTCAAAAAAACCCACTCTCAATTTTTTTTATTTCCTTTGGTCCCCTTAAATTTACAAATATTTATTTCCTATACATCAAGAGGAAAGGGGGTTCCCCTTTCTTGGAATGCGGAAACATGGGTCTTTTTGACCGCGGGGTTCAGATGCTGCTGACCACGGTCGGCGCGTTCGCG
>NC_084994.1:42929050-42931550 GCF_963854185.1 Sardina pilchardus
TTTCCTTCCCCCTTTCTCTCTCTCTCTTTCTGTTCTCTACTCCATTCTGAATATGCATAGATATATTTTTATTTATTTTATTTTATTTGCACGTTTCATTGTATGATACGTTGTATCACGTCTGCATACATTGACGTCGTCGCCATATGTTAGCCATGCAATCTGGTACCTCTGCACTTCCCTGTGTTTCTGTGCGTTGTGGTATCTGTCTCTCTCATGGACACGTATCTGAAGGCAGGAACACACACCTACATTAAACACACAGAAAAAAAACGTTTCGCTATTCCACGGCTGGCAACATATATGCTCATTGCTCACATACAATAAAACAGCTGACATTTATAAGCTGTTTTTTTTTTTTTGCTTTGTGTGTTTCATTGAGTGTAAAAGCTGAGTGCAGGATAACCCTGTTATCAATTCATTCATGGTACATTAGAGGGACCTGATTCAATATGAGTACACGCAGAGATGCTCCTCGTAGGAGGGAACACAAACACCCACTCTCCCACTCAGATGCACGTGCATGGGTAAGAGAGAGAGAGAGAGGGGAGAGAGGAAGAGAGAGAGAGAGAGAGAGAGAGAGCATCTCAGCCATTATGTAATGCCACTTATGCAACATACAGTACATACATATATACATCAGTAGGGTTTTCCCAGTGGGAAACCTCCAGGAGAGAGAGAGAGAGAGAGAGAGAGAGAGAGAGAAAAGGAGAGAGAGAAAGAGAATGAGAGAGAGAGAGAGAGAATGAGAGAAAGCATGTACAACCCCCAACAGTCTAGTGCGGTCTGCACTGACATCAGACCAGACCAGTGGGGGAGGGATCAGGGTTGCTGAGTGGCTGTGGTGCATGGCCAGGGAGGGGGTGGTGGTGGTGTGTGTGTGTGTGTGGGGGGGGGTGGCTGGGTGAGAGGTTAAAGGGGAAGGGTCAGGCCACAGTCCACCCCCCCACCCCCAGCTCAGACGCGACACAAGCGGGCAGGGCGGGCAGGGCGGGCAGGGCGGGCGGGTGGTGGGGAGCGCAGGGCGGGCGCGCTGGCTGGCCGGCTGGATGGCACATGTAAAGGCCCGTGTAATGTATCGACCCGCGCGGTCGATGCATAAAATAATTGAAGGGGGTCACACCTTCGATGAGTAGCTCTGGTGTTGTTTCCGAGCACACACACACACTCACACTCACACACACACACAGCAACAGAACCAAGCCCTGGGTGGAGTCTGATGTTCTGATGTTTTGGGAGATCATTGGGCCTCGGCCCTTTGCCCCCTCTCGACCCAGAACATTGTGGCCACACTCACTGACTGGACACATCAACACAACACAGCGCAGCTAGGTTCTTGGCAACCATGGTGTAATGACACACACACATGCACACACACACACACACACACACACACACACGCACACACACACACACACACACACACACACACACACACACACACACACACACACACACACACACACACAGAGGCACACACATACATATTGGGTTCTTGGTAATACCAAGTCTTGACACAGAAGATGTTGTGCGTCAATCGTTGTAATCCGTGTCTTGTTTGTGTGACTGCACATCGTCATGGGAAATAGAGCATCACATTATTATTAAAAAAAAGGGTGCACGAAAAGAAAGAAAGAAAAGAAAAGAAGCACATTCTTCCCCTCCTCCTCCTCTCTCCTCCTCCCTCCCTCCCTCCTCCTCTCTCCTCCCTCCCTTTTTGCCTCCTCCTGTCCCCTTCTTTGTTTCTGCCTCTTTTTTGTAGCTCAGGTTAAAAATAGAGATGACCCGCTATTAAACTGCGCCTGCGAAGAAAAAAAAGAAGCCTTTTGCCCAGTACTGCTGCTGCTGTTGCCGCTGCTGTGTGAGAGAGGGAGGGATGGAGGACATTAGTGCAGGAAGGAGCATTCAAGGTGCCGTTTGAGGCTCTTGCCGTCCCAGTATCCCAGTGAAAAAAAAAGAGAGAACAACGAATCAAGCCCCGTAGAGTGTGCACTATAGAGGAGTTTTGAAAAGAGTAGGCGTCCATCTTTGTTAGAAACAGACTGGATAGCAAAAGATGTTGTCCAGTCTGTTATTCCCTTGTCTCTTATGTCCACGGGCCCTTTCTCTCTATCTTATGTGGGGGATACAGTACATGTAATGAAGGCCTAATGTTGCTGTAGCGTTACAAAAATATGTGCGTTATTCCCCAGACAGAGTAAGAAGACCATCTTCAATATCGCTGTAGCATTGAAGAAATGCAGTGTTTTAATTCCCCATAGCGTTAAGTAGACACCGCCTCCAATATTGCACAAAATACAGTGTTTTTATTCCTCACAGAGTAAGTAGACACTAATAGTCTCCAATTTGTAGCCCATGCCAGATGTTTGACTTTATTTATAAAATGTCTTTAATATGTTGTTTAAAATATGGACAAGTAAATGAATATACTTTCAAATGAGAGATTAATCCATCATTTTAACAAATGATAATATTTTTAAACCATCTTAGTGTCTATGTG
>NC_084994.1:42939050-42954050 GCF_963854185.1 Sardina pilchardus
TCTCTCTTTTTTGATCTCTCTCTCTCCATCGTCCTGTCTCTCTATCCCTTCTGCCACTGTTAGTCCCTCCCTCCCTTTTTCAGTCTCTCCAGCTCATTGTCTTCCCCTTTCTTTCTTTGTCTTTCTTTCTTTCTTTCATTCATTCTTTCTTTCTCACAACCTCTCTCTCTCTCTTTCTCACACACACACACCCGTGCACACAAACACAGTCTCATACAAGCACACACAAACACACACACTCGCATGATACGTTTTTCCTTCCATTTCTTGCTTGTTCCCTCTTTTCCCTCTCTCTCTCCCTCTCACACTCTCTCTCCCCCTTTTTTTCCATATTTTTGTTATGGCTGTTGCCTTTGTTTGGTTGGTGACTCGCCTCCCTAACAGAATCACAGAATGACAAAGAGAGAGAGAGAGAGAGAGAGAGAGAGAGAGAGAGAGAGAGAGAGAGAGAGAGAACAGGAAAAAAAGATGTTCTGATGGAGGGAAAGAGACGGATGAGTGGGGGAGGAACACAAACGCCCACAGATCCACAGCCTCTCTGCCAATCAGCAAGGGAAGACATTAAACGCGACACACAGCATCCTCAGCCCTGAGGACAAAAGTGTGTGCGCACACCAGTGTGTCTTCGTGTGTGTGTGTGTGTTTGTGTGTGTGTGTGTTAGGGGGGGGGGGGTTGAGCAGGGTATTACAGCATGGGCATAACATGATAGGCAAAGGAGCTATGACACCCAAAAGCCTGAAATAGCACACAACATTTGACGTCACGCCACAGAAAGCTGCTAAAAAAAGGCCCTCCGTAGTCGCGAGCCTGTGAATCATAGGCAGCAGCGCACGGCTATCTGTGGAACAAACTCTGCCTGCTCGCTCGTCTGAGAGAGAGTGAGAGAGAGAGAGAGAGAGAGGGAGGGAGGGAGGGAGGGAGAGAGAGAGACGGGGGGGCAGGGAGGGAGGGAGGGATAGAGAGACAGGGGGCAGAGAGAGAAAGAGAGCGAGAGAGGGGAAGAGAGAGAGTTTTTCGCAACAACAAGGCACAGGGGAGGCGGCCGGAGTGGAGCGTTTGTGTTGAGCTGCACAGTGGGGGCCGTTAAATGCGCTTTAGGTTGAATACAGCTCGACCGCTCCGCTCGAACGCTCCGCTCCAGCAGTTGCACTGCGCGCATAATTAGATGTTTGCGTCCCCCTCGCTGCTCGCTCACTGTACACAGACGCCATGATTGAGACGCTGTAGCGTTGGTGGAGTCTATGTAAAGGAGTTATGTAAATGATAACATACGTTTCAGTATGTAAAGGAAGGGGGTAAACTCTACAGTGAATTTCAGTACAGTGTATTGAGATGCTTAGAGTCTATGTAAAGGAGTTATGTAAACGATAACATACGTTTCAGTATGTAAAGGAAGGGGGTAAACTCTACATGTGCATTTCAGTACAGTGTATTGAGATGCTTAGAGTCTATATAAAGGAGTTATGTAAACGATAACATATGTTTTAGTATGTAAAGGAAGGGGGTAAACTCTACAGTGAATTTCAGTACAGTGTATTGAGATGCTTAGAGTCTATGTAAAGGAGTTATGTAAACGATAACATACATTTCAGTATGTAAAGGAAGGGGGTAAACTCTACAGTGAATTTCAGTACAGTGTATTGAGATGCTTAAAGTCTATGTAAAGGAGTTATGTAAACGATAACATACGTTTCAGTATGTAAAGGAAGGGGGTACACTCTAGTGAATTTCAGTACAGTGTACTCAGACACGATAATTGAGATGCTTTGAGTCTATGTAAAGGAGTTATGTAAACGATAACATACGTTTACATTACATTTCAACAGTGTTAGGGTTAGGGCTCTTTTTTGATATCTTGGAGTACCCAGGTTTGTGTCCTACGCTATTAAAAATGACAGTGCTGTTTATGCTGCAATAAACTGCTCCAACACAGTCATGAAGGTTCCTGTTGACTGTATCTGTCCTGTGTAATGGGAAGGATGTGGTATTGGAGTTCACCCCCCATAGCACAGGTTGTGCTGTATGGAGTTTGTATGGCGTTGTCATTTGACTGGCCCAGTTCTGGCTGAAGTCAATAGCATATCCATTTCATCGCTTGTCAAAAGCCAGCGCACCCTTGGCCAGCCTGTCAAATTGAGTTTTATAGTGTCAGTACCCTTATTGATTATGGATTGGTGCTTCTTTGGTGCAATACTGCTCCATCTCAAAAATGCAACCAGTGTGTGTGTGTGTGTGTGTGTGTGTGTGTGTGTTTCTGAGAGAGAGAGAGAGAGAGAGAGAGAGAGAGAGAGAGAGTGTTTGTGTTGACATCTGCTTGTATGTGTGTAAGTTAAAGTACTAAATGCTAATAGAATACATATGGCTTGGTTACATATGGCTTTACATTATAGTATGTGTATTATACTGTACTGTTTGTTTTTGTATTGGCCTCATGATGTTTCACTAATTAGTTATTTACTCTGTGGTTAAGAAACCATTGTGTGTATGTCAGCTATGCCTGCAAATGCATACAGTATGTATGTTCAGTTCTGTGTGTGTGTGTGTGTGTGTGTGTGTGTGTGTGTGTGTGTGTGTGTGTGTGTGTGTGTGTGTGTGTGGTAGCAGAAGCCAACAAAACCCAGAGGGCCCCTATGATGACTCACCCCTACTGCCCACCCCCCAACACACACACACACACACGCGCACACACACACACACACACACACACACACACACACACACACACACATATGCACGGTCTTACACATCCGTAGATACTTATGCAATCACATAGACATATTGCGGCAATGCACACACAGTGACGCATCCGTGGAGCGTGCAGTATGCATAGAATGTACTCATTCACGTATATAAAGTACAGCCACCTATATCACATCTTAATCAGTCTATGTCCTGCTTCTCTTACTTTCACACTGAAGAGAATAGAGATCTTTTTTTTTCAGACAATGGTGATAGTGAAGTGGTAGTAACTCTCTTCTCTCTCTCTCTTCTCTCTCTCTTTTCTACCGTCTCTCTCTCTCTCTCTCTCTCTCTCTCTCTCTTTCTGTATCTGTCATATTGGGTCAGTGCTCATAACCCCTGAAACTGTCCTTCAGCCTCAGTAGCAGTGTAATCTCTATAATCTTATGCAACAGCCGAACAGTGCACGCGTGCGCACACACTCACACACACACTCTCACACTCACACCAACACACACACACACACACATGCACACACACACACACACACACACACACACACACACACACACACACACTCTCTCTCTCTCTCTCTCTTTTGTACAGACACACTCACAGACACTTAGACACACACAGAGACAGACATGCACACATAGAAGTGCGTGGAGTGTGAAGAGGAGATGCTGCACAATGCACTACCCTGTCCACTTGCCGTCCACTTGATGCTATCCAGGGCTCACTGGACCTCCCCTTCACACTGTCCCAGCGAGCCTCACTCAGCTCCAC
Source organism: Sardina pilchardus (assembly GCF_963854185.1). NCBI lineage: Eukaryota > Metazoa > Chordata > Actinopteri > Clupeiformes > Clupeidae > Sardina > Sardina pilchardus. The sequence continues at coordinate 42,942,517 of NC_084994.1, forward strand.
TCTAGAACGGGGTGGAATTCTCAGTGCCAGAAGTACTAGGTCACCTTCCAAGGAACAATTAAATGGCCTTTTATAGCACAAAGAATGTTGAAATACTTTTAAAAATGCATCCCAGGCCCACTCTAGTGTCTCAGATATTGAATGAAACAGCTCGTTGTGAGTTGTATATCCCCTCTGTCTATGGAGGAGGCGATGTTTTCAGTGCAGTTCCTGTGTTTGTCTGTGTACAGGATTACACATACAAAAATAGTGTCTTGTCCAGTTTCACTCATGAAACTTATGGTTATGGTTTAGCAAACAACAATGATATAATCTAATAGTAAACTATTTAAAAGTGCGTAGCACTACATTACTTGTTTGAAAAGTGCCACAGGATGAGCCCATTACATTTGGAGTGGAATTTGATTCCCTGTGTTGCTCCACAAATGTACTTTTACGACCACTGGCAGATGGCGTTGGACTTCTCGGTCCGTCGGTCTGCTCCTCGGGCTGCCCGGTGCGCTCTCTGACCTCTGACCCCTCTGTCTGGTGCCCTCCGGCTGCCGTGGCGACGGCGTCCACCTGGCCGGGGGTCAGAGGTCATCGTGTGTCCTGCTGACAGACAGACAGTCCCGTTGCCACTGGGCCGTCTCCTGCTCACAGGTCTCCTGCACGGACAGCAGTGACACTGATGCAGTAGTTCAACAAGTACCCAGAACTCCCACTTGCTCCTTATTCAAACTGGTGAATTGTTTGGTAGATTTCATTTCAAAACAAAAAATATCAATGCTACATGTTTTTTGCTCCCGTTGTTCGTTCATGAATCTGCTTGTGGATATCAAATAATATAGTATTTGATTGTGAATGTACTTTGATGGACATACACACCGGCATATACACCGTTGCTGCTGGACTGTGTGGGATTGGTTCAGTGTTGTAGTTTGGTGCCTCCTCAACAGTAATAGATGATCACTCATGGCTCAGTCCACTACAGTCCATAAGGGAGGATATTAGAGTCTCAAATCCTCATCACAGATGGAAGACAGTATACTGTAGATCAAATTGACCGGGCTGATCAAAATAACCTCCCTGGTCACTAGTCCTCTTCCCCACACAACACCTCCACCTTCAGACAGACACCTGAGGAAGAATACTTGCGGGTTGGAATCATTACTGAAATGACTGAAGTGTGCTCACTTTGGAAGTGAGGTGAAACGGTGTGTGACGATATTTGATGCGCTTCTTCTTCTTAGAGTACGCTCACACATGCACAGGCATTTTGATAAACGAAATCGCCGTTTGTGTGCACACAAAAGGCAGAAACGAAAGGAAAAAGGCTCCGTTTTTCAAGATGCCCCTGTATGTGAGAACGGGGCCTTAAAACACAGAGGTGCTGCACCAAGCTCCCGTATCAAACTCTGGCACATGAAGGAGGCGCCGACAGAGAAGTTGTCATTTAGCACACCCCCATGATGGCATGCGTTCACAGAGTGGTCCAATCAGGGTGGAGTTTCAGACCAGGAAGAGGAGGTGCAAACGCATACCAAAGTCGAGGTGCAGGCAACTAGGTATAAAGTCTGAGTGCCCACGGGGACCCAGGTTCGAATCCTGCCTGCGGTCATGTCCCGATCAAACCCCATCTCTCTCTCTCACTTGTTTCCTGTCTATCTCTTCACTGTCCTATAGTAATAAAGGCAAAAAAGCTAGTTGGGGAGAGAGATGCCGCACACTCCAAGTTATAAGTCAATTCTTTAATGAAGTGATAACGTTTCGGGCTTTATGAAGAAGGCCATAAAGGCCAAAACGCGTGTGTGCCATCTCTCTCTCCAACCATAGAGTTTCAGACCAGACCAGACAAGAGCGTCCACTCCCCACACTTCCGCATGGGCCAGGCTGACCTGCTGGCTGGCCAGGGAAGTGATATGAAACAACTAAGCAACCTTTATAGAAGAGGGTGATGTCGGCCTTTTTGTTTTTCCTTTTTTTTGGTCTTTTTTTTGTCTGCGTTGGCTATGATGCGAGTTTGAATGTCAGTGTGACGAGGGGGATTGCGTCCGTGCTGATGTCAGCCATTACTGCCCCTCGGATGGTTTTCTGGCTGTCGCTGCCGTTCAGTGTCATCCGGAGTATGGGAGGCCTGCAGACACACACACACGCGCGCACACACACACACACACAAACACACACAGTCTTGCACACTGACATACACTCATGTACACATATGCAGACACACAGACACATACACACACACACACACGCACATGGACAGGCACATACACACAGAAATATGAATGAGCGGAGTGTGGGCTACCTCTCGCTCTCTTACCGGAGGGAGCGGATGTGTTCCACGCGGCGTCACCATGGAGACGCTCCTGTTGCCGTGCGGGCCCCAACGCGCCTTTCATCGCCTCCCTCAGTGCTCCTGCGAGTCTCCAGGATTTTCATCTTCATTGAGAACGGACGGCACCAATCAAAACACTTCCGTCGCTGATCCATGTAGAGAACGTTTTGAGAACATTTAGAGATCCACATGCTAATACTTCTGCAGCTAATTACGCCTAGCAACATTGGGCATGTGCCAGTTGTACAACATGGCGATCTCTTGTCTGTTAGTTCCACCAAACTCGAGTTCAGTTGATGCTGTCCTTGGAGACAATGTCCTGCCCTCCCCATGACAGACCTCTGTATTCTTCGGTGTAAAATAACCTAGTGTCTCAGATGTGACTTTAGCATTGCCATGCTAAGATTCTAACTGCGCTAGGCTACTTCAAGTGTCAGAATTTCTTTTGTAAGAGACATGGTTAATATGAGCTAGAAGTGTACCGTGGAAGCAATAATGGCCATTGAGATGTCCCAAGTGGGACATTATTTTCAAGCATTTCGAATGTTGTTGAAAGCTGGAAGCTGTAACTGTCTCTCTGGACCAGGTTATTAGCAATATATGACCTGCTCAGAAATCAGCTCAAATGTCTATTAGCTTCATAAAGGGCAATAACAATGTTAGCATAGCTACTTTACTAGCAGATTTGAGTCCACATTAGTGATTTAGGTGTGGACTCCGTCTTTCCGCCCACCAGCAAGTTTTGGTAGAAGTTAGCATGCCATGCTAACGTTTCGCTTGCTTGGCCACGTCAAGCGCTTCAAGATGACACGTTGTTAGCCCATGCCAACCAGGTGTGACACAGTGGCAGTGGCGTGATGTAAGCCTTATTATGTAACGCGCCGTGACACAGTGCATGGCTAGTCGCAAATATCCTGACTCCGGATCCCTAATGCGTAAGACTGTTTATTCAGGACGGTTTAGCCTAGAAAGTCACAGCTGTACTGTATCTCAACACTACAGAGCAGGCATCTTGCATACTTGTGTGGCATTAACATGGGACTTGCCTGAAAAATGTATGTGACACTACATGGCTTTTATGGTGTGTGTGTTTGTGTGTGTGTCGGTGTGTGTACGCGTGTCGGTGTGTGTGCGCGCGTGTCTGTGTGTGTGTGCGTGTCTATGTGTGTGTGTGTGTGTGTGTGCACACAAGTTGTCAGGTATTTATTTATGACAACTTTGCCAGAGTGCAGTTTTGAGCGCGAAGTTAAAACATTGAGATGCTCCGTCTCCAGCTGATGCATTTTGAATGAAGGACTTCTGGATGGAGCTGCTCTCTCTCTCTCTCTCTCTCTCTCTCTCTCTCTCTCTCTCTCTCTCTCTCTCTCTCTCTCTCTCTGCCTCCCCAGCGCTGCAGCATGTGTTGTGTGTATTATTCAGATGTGTCTCTCACGGTGGCGGCGGCGGCAAAGGCGACGAAGGAATGGCTCCGGGTGACAAAGCACAGGAACATTCTGAGAACACTCTGAGAACACTTAGGAAGAATGTTCCATCTCTCTCTCTCTCTTTTTTACACCAACATGCAGGCTTAGCGTGTTTTGTGTGTGTGTGTGTGTGTGTGTGTGTGTGTGTGTGCGTGTGTGCGTGTGTGCTGCGTGCGTGCGTGCGTGCGTGCGTGCGTGCGTGCGTGTGATCGGCAGGTACAGTAGTGAAGTGGATGTGCTTTTTTGGGGGGGGGTGAAAATGGTGTTGGTTTTAAATTGTAAATAGCTGTCAGCATACATTGAGGACAAACAAAAGAGATAAGCACAAAGGGAAGACAAAGGAAGAACACAGAGGAGAGAGAGAGAGAGAGAGAGAGAGCAAACAGGGAGGAGAGAGAATGTGTAGCATTACAGAGAGAGTGAGAGATGGAGAGAGACGGAAAGAGAGGGAGTGGGAGGGAAGAGAGATAGAGAGAGGAAGTGGGAGGGAGGGGGGAGGGAGTGTGAAGGAGAGGGGGAGAGAGAGAGAGAGATGGAAAGAGAGAGGGAGTGGGGGAGAGAGAGGTGTGAGGAGAGGGGGGATCCCCGCAGTGCTCTGGCACCAGTTCCTGGCACTGGATCACATGCTCCTGAGGTTCACTCTACACCTCCATAAGCAACAGTAGCACACACACACACACACACACACACTGGATCACATGCTCCTGAGGTTCACTCTACACCTCCATAAGCAACAGTAGCACACCAGACCACACACACACACACACACACACACACACACACACTGGATCACATGCTCCTGAGGTTCACTCTACACCTCCATAAGCAACAGTAGCACACCAGACCACACACACACACACACACACACACACACACACACACACACACTGGATCACATGCTCCTGAGGTTCACTCTACACCTCCATAAGCAACAGTAGCACACCACACACACACACACACACACACACACACACACACACACTGGATCACATGCTCCTGAGGTTCACTCTACACCTCCATAAGCAACAGTAGCACACCACACACACACACACACACACACACACACACACACACTGGATCACATGCTCCTGAGGTTCACTCTACACCTCCATAAGCAACAGTAGCACACCACACACACACACACACACACACACACACACACACACTGGATCACATGCTCCTGAGGTTCACTCTACACCTCCATAAGCAACAGTAGCACACCAGACCACACACACACACACACACACACACACACACACACTGGATCACATGCTCCTGAGGTTCACTCTACACCTCCATAAGCAACAGTAGCACACCAGACCACACACACACACACACACACACACACACACACACACACACTGGATCACATGCTCCTGAGGTTCACTCTACACCTCCATAAGCAACAGTAGCACACCACACACACACACACACACACACACACACACACACACACACACACTGGATCACATGCTCCTGAGGTTCACTCTACACCTCCATAAGCAACAGTAGCACACCACACACACACACACACACACACACACACACACACACACTGGATCACATGCTCCTGAGGTTCACTCTACACCTCCATAAGCAACAGTAGCACACCACACACACACACACACACACACACACACACACACACACACACACACACACACTGGATCACATGCTCCTGAGGTTCACTCTACACCTCCATAAGCAACAGTAGCACACCACACACACACACACACACACACACACACACACACTGGATCACATGCTCCTGAGGTTCACTCTACACCTCCATAAGCAACAGTAGCACACCAGACACACACACACACACACACACACACACACACACACACACACACACACACACTGGATCACATGCTCCTGAGGTTCACTCTACTGTACACCTCCATAAGCAACAGTAGCACACCAGACCACACACACACACACACACACACACACACACACACACACACACACACACACACACACACTGGATCACATGCTCCTGAGGTTCACTATACACCTCCATAAGCAACAGTAGCACACCAGACGACACACACACACACACACACACACACACACAGTCACACTCATGCATACACACACACATTCAAAGCTACAGTATATATTCACTTGACATACTTATACTTATGCTCAATTTGGGATGTCTGGGTCTGTAGAATTGAAGTACCGGTATGTGTGTGTGCATGTGCAGTAAAAAAGAGTAACTTGTATGTGTGTGTGTCGTGTGTGTGTGTGTTTGCGTGCGTGTGTGCGCGCGCCTGTGCGTGCGTGAGTGCGTGCGTGCGTGCGTGCGTGCGTGCGTGCGTGTGTGTGTGTGTGTTTGGTGCAGTGAGCTGGGGCTTGGCTTCTGGTGGTGTGCTGCATGAGCTCAAGCAGAAAGAGTTCATCTCATCATCTGCTACCTCAGTGCCCCTCGCACTCCTCACATCTGTCAGCGTGTGTGTGTGTGTGTGTTTGTGTGTGTGTGTGTGTGTGTGCGTGTGTGTGTGGTGCAGCCATGGTTGATGCAGTCCTGTTATTGACCATGTGAACACATCTCCTTCGACATTTGTGTGCTAGGGTGTATGTCTATGTGGATATTCTTTCGGTGTATGTATATATATACGTACTTGTGTGCATGTATGAGTATGTGTGTACTTTACTGTGTGTGTGTGATCTATCAGATGGAGTGAAGCTGCTTGAATGCTCGCATCACCTGTTCCTCCTCCTTCTCCATCTCCACCACCTCCTCTTTTCTCTATACCCCCCCCCCCCCACACACACACACAAACACACACCCCAATGCAGGCCTACCATTACCCCACCACCCTCATCCCCCCCACTCCAACCCCATCTGGTCCAGAACCATACTACCATGCCCCCCACCCTCACACACACACACACACACACACACACACACACACACACAATTACAATTACACAACCTCCAATCCTCACACTCTCTCTCTCTCACACACACACACACACACACACACACACAATTACACAACCTCCAATCCTCACACTCTCTCTCTCTCACACACACACACACACACACACACACACACACACACACTCAATTACACAACCCCCCACCTCCGTCCCAGTCTCAGAGGGGACATCCTTCTACACGGCTTGGCACTCTCCCGACTGGACGTCAGTCATGCGGGGGCGCCTGCAACCTCGTCCAGCTGCCACCGGGGACACGAGGCCTGGCGGGGGGACAGCAGCAGCATCTGTCTGAGCTTGGCTACGGCATCCCAAGAGGGTCATATATGGAACGGACACCAGGCAGAGACCTCTGGAGGATTCCTCACCGGGGGACCTCTCTGGTGGTTCCCCGTGGAGAGACCCAAGAGAACCTCTTGTGTTGGGCGACAGAGGGAGAAACAGAGGGTGTGTGTGTGGTCCAGGGGGAAACGGAGGGAGGTGTGTGTGTGTGTGTGTGTGTGTGGCTCTGGAGACCCCGTCGGCGGCCCCCTGAAGCGGCCGATTGACCGCGTAGGCCTGGTCCAGCCCGGTCCAGATGTAGGTCAGATCCAGCCAGAGCAGAATCAGGTCTCGCTCGCTTCTGTCTGCGGCTGTCAGTCAGTGTAAGCAATGCTGTGGGCTCAGCAGCTCTCACTCGTGACTGTAACACACCACCTTCGGGTGTCTTGGAAGAGCCCATCGGCTCCTTGATATTTGTTTACACTTGATTGATTCTTTTTAGATGTTAAATAATTCTATGGTTGATGTAAATTGATGTTCTTCTTCCAGGGGAGTCTCACTCTTATTCTGCACATTTAAATGATTTATTGAATTTATTTGTCCATTTGTCTTTTAAACACAGCAGTTGAACATCCGTTGGCTACACCTACTGGTCTAGAGATTTGGTTAAAAAATGAGATTGTCTGCTGGTCTAGGGTCTGATAGAGCTGTGTTAGTTTGTACAGTATGTGCTAAGCTAGTCCGATCCTCTTCTCTCACTCCTGAAGAGCCTAGTGACTCTCAGTGAAGCCGATGAATATACTTTGCCGAATATACTGTATTTGGCATTTTAGAAACTCTCTACTCGAGTCTTTTTTCCTCTGTCCCATAATCCCATGTCGCTGTGTACTGTAAATTATTCAGAGTAAATGATATGGATGACCTGGTTTATATATTAGCATTGAGAATGAGAGCGATGACGATCCTGCCAGGGCTGCTGGTGACGATTAGCAGCATGCTAATCATTATGCTAATATGTCTATGGGTGCAGTGGAGTAGTGAATGCAAGCACTAGACAGTCATATTATTGACAGATAAATGCCCGCAGAAATAGATATTGGTTGTGTGTGTGTGTGTGTGTGTGTGTGTGTGTGTGTGTGTGTGTGTGTGTGTGTGTGTGTGTGTGTGTGTCTCTGTGTGTGTGTGTGTGTGTGTGTGTGTGTGGCTCATGAGAGTCTCCACAAAGGTCAGTGTGTGCGCAGTAAACAAGGTCATGGCTGCGCAGTGCAGCGCAGTGCAGTGCAGAGGAGGAGGCTGTGCCCATCTGCTCCAGGCCCAGAGGGAAGCCCAGAGGTCAGGGGTCGCGTGTAGACGCAGATGTGGAGGCCGTGGGAGAGATTGTGGCGTGAAGGTGACAGGGCCCAGTGAGACGGGTCTTCAGGTCACAAGGACAGGACATGACTAGATAAGCTACCTGGGCAGAGTGTGTGTGTGTGTGTGTGTGTCTGTATGTCTGTGTGTGTTTGTGTGTGTGCTTGTTGTGAATGGTGTGTCTGAGTCTGTCTCTCTGTATGTGTGTGTGTGTGTGTGCGTGTGTCTGTATCTCTCTCTATGTGTGTGTGTGTGTGTCTGAGTCTGTCTATCTGTATGTGTGTGTGTGTGTGTGTGTGTGTGCTTGTGAATGGTGTGTTTGTGTCTCTGTGAGACAGAGAGAGAGAGAGAGAGACTGTCTTGAATTGGTTTGTAGATATATCTGTTACAGTCCACATACGTGCATTTTCTCTCTTTCTCTCTATGTGTGTGTGTGTGTGTGTGTGTGTGTTAGAGAGAGAGTATGTGTGTGTGTGTGTGTGCGTGTGTGCTGGTGTGTGTCTGTGGAAGCAACAGGGATGGCAATTACCCATTTTAAATTAGTTGGAAAAAATGAGAACATCATTTAACAGTTTTCCAATTATCTTTCATAAGCCTTGAAAAATCCTCCTTTGTTAGTCGGCCGGAGTTTTTATGGGCATAAAGTGGGGCGTCTGGGTCAGAGATTAGAAATGGAATAAAAATTACAACCGAAGGCCCTTATCTTGCCCATTATTGTTCAGGCACTTCAGGGGACGGCCACAGGGCCCTGAAGGGGGAAGGGGGAGGGGGGGTGGGGTCCTCTGGCTGGTCATGGCCATTTCTCACAATAGGATTCCCAACCAGCTCAGTTACACTTCTTTTTCCTCCAGCACAGAGCAAAGTGTGTGTGTGTGTGTGTGTGTGTGTGTGTGTGTGTGTGTGTGTGTGTGTGTGTGTTTGTGTCTGTGCCCAACTGAAACACTCACACAAAGAACTGAATGAACCGGAACGACCCAGGCATGGTTCTCATGGTCCTCATCCCTGATTCCAAATGTGACTCTCAGCCAAATGACTTTGCCCTCTGAGTTTGTTTATTTGTTTGTCTGTTTGTCTGTTTGTTTTGTGTTTGCCCAGAGTTACTAGTAGCCAAGGGCTTTTCTTTGACATAAGCAATATCCTCAGAGGCTCTGTAGAGAACACATCAAACACACCGTTTTTTGTATTAAAATGTTTTAATTCATTGGCACATCCTCTGTTCTGTTCTGCTGTCTTGCTGTGAACAGATGTTCGGTGTCTGTTTGTCCGGCCTGTGACGGACCCACGTCCACTCAAAGGACGGTCCTGTCAGGACGGGAGACCGCAGCGCCACATGTCTCCGTTCTCACCGAGGAGTGGCCCTCTGGTCTGACAGGTGGTGCTGCTGATGTTGTTGTCAGGGTTACGGGTGTGGTGTAGCTCGTAGATCGTAGCTACTGTAGATTCTATATTCGATGGTATAGATAGTGTTGATGTGTGCTGTTGATGAATGGGGACGAGTGAGAATGACCAGTGGTGGTGAAACAGGAAACAGGAAGTGAGACCCACCATCTGCATCAGCACCATGGTGAAGCCCACGGCTCTTGGTCACTCCTTGACCCATCAGTTGCAGTGCTAAAGTGTTGACCACACATTTCAGTAGAGGAGAACAGAGTGTGCGTGTGTGTGTGTTTTATTTGTGCGTGTTATGTGTGTGTGAGTGTGTGTGTGTGTGTGTGCCTGTGTGCATGCAGATTTTTGTATCTTGTGTATGTTGTATGCATAGTGTGACTGGTGACAGGTATGAGAAAAGACGCTGCTTTACCCAACCAGGCATCTTCAGCCACAAAATGAGGGTCTGATGAACAGATGTTGGCGTTGGGTCGTTATGATCATCAGATGTTGGCGTTGGGTCGTTATGATCATCAGATGTTGGCTTTGGGTCGTTATGATCATCAGATGTTGGCGTTGGGTCGTTAATGGAAAGAGTATTGCCCTCATTGCCCCTCCTCCAGAGAGGAGATGGAGGCACGGCTGGGGCACAAGTGGCAACAATTTCCCATACCATATTAGGGAGCCGAGTGACTCTCTCTCTCTCTCTCTCTCTCTCTCTCTCTCTCTCTCTCTCTCTCTCTCTCTCTCTCTCACCTCCTGTTGATCTTCACTGTCCCAAGTACATAAAGGCAAAAGGAGAGAGTAAGACACAGTACGAGGTGGAGAGCGTTCATCATGATTTCAAAGGGATAGTTCCAAAGGGGTGTCTGACTGTGTCCCTCACCCAGCAGAGAATGAGGGGAGACATGGGAGTTGTAGTGTATGAGGATGAGGGGAGACATGGGAGTTGTAGTGTATAAGGGCACAACATGGATTTGTTACCATCTCCATGATGATACAATTTTTGACATATTTTTTGAACAATAGTGTTGCCAAAATGAGGTGTTAAGGGCCGTTTACACCAAGAAAGATAACTATAGTGATAACTATAAAGAAATATCGCTCTTATTAATATGAATGACGATATTCACACATAAACTATAACAATAATGACATAACGATATTGTTGGGGATCACTTTCAGACAGATTTTTGAACAATAAAAAGCTAACAGCCTGTCAAAACCCATCTCATTTTAGCCATTTGTAACGGATACGGGTGGGTTTTAGACCCCGCCCTGTTGTGTGGCTTGCCTATGCTCTCTCCCTCTCTGTCCCCTCGTACTATCCTGAGCAGGTGATGGTGATTAGGTGCACCTGATGGGCAGGAGCATAAAAGGCCTGCATCTCCAACAGTCACTCTCTGCTTCCTCCTCCCGGCATTTGGATTTCGTTGTTAGACCCCTAGACTGATTCTCGCATGACACCTTTGGTTACTTCCATTATACTGACTTCACATCACATCACATGACACATCACTTTATATCTTTATCATTTAGTCTCTGTTAATTATCTTTACTTAATAAATTCACTTATTCTTTTGGAAACTCTGTGTGGTCTCCCCATTCATGTTTCATGCCTAGAGCCAGCATGTCACACATTGCATTCGTTAACGTGAGGAGAGACTTTTCATATCACTGGTCAGTGTAGGCGCTTTTAGCGTTATGGTTACAGTTATCTTTATTGTTCTTGGTGTGAATACCCCTTTAAGCACATTAATACTTTAATATATAGTAATAGTATAGAAATACAGCGATGTAGACATAAAATTGATTTGAATAGC
>NC_084994.1:42971550-42974050 GCF_963854185.1 Sardina pilchardus
GACATCTACGGCCTTGTTCCATAGTTGCCTCCGCCGAGGAGGTTATGTTTTCTTCAGGGTTTGTTTGTCTTTCTGTCTGTTTGCTTGTTTGTTCGTTTGCAAGATTTATGGATGGATTCGATTACATTTCCTAGTTGAGAGTATAGATGAGAGAGACACTATGAAAACTATAACAAAGAGACATGGACATTTGGACATAACTGCCACTTCCTGTGGTCAGTTGACACAGACAGCTCCACCTTTATAAGGCTGTAAGGTGATGCGAAAGCAGGCCATGTTTTCAGCAGTTAGTCCGCTCGCGCCATCAACATGCCCTGGCTGTTGACGTCTCGTTGGTTTCAGCATTTTTTTCGGGGGCAAAATGTCCCCGTCGCGGTGCGCGCGTCATCGCCGGTGTGCGGGCCGACCGCTGAGGACCTGCCTGTGCGTGTCACCTTTTGTCTGCTCCTCTCCAGATGGGTGCACTGTGCTGTGCTTGATGCGTTTGTTTTCAAATGGCTTTTTGATGCGCTGCTGCTGCTGCTGCTGCCTTTAGCTGGGCAGCCGGCTGACCTCATCGGACTTTTTTTTTTTGTGGTGACCTCCTCGGTGGGCGGCAGGCGAAGGTGCTGCCCTAATATTTTAGCAGGAGGCGCTGAGGTGAGGCGAGCAGGGGGTGGAGGTGAAGTGTGTGTGTGTGTGTGTGTGTGTGGGGGGGGGGGGGGGGGGTGGAGGTGCGTTTGAACTGGCACATGGGCACAGGGGCGCAGCCAGTGAAGTTTTGAAATGCCAGCACCTGCTCCCTCCCTTTCTACTTGTGCCCACTGGCGCAGGGCATTGTGTGTGGCCATGATGATGTAGGCACCGTGGACTGTGTGGTTGGATTATTTGTTTGTTTATTTATTTATTTATTTATTTATTTTTTTTTGGGGGGGGGGGTGAAGGGGGCTTACAGTGAGAGAGGTTGAGAGAGAGAGAGAATGTGTATATAGTGGAGGAATGGTGAGCTTTGGTCAGGACATGTCTTATGACAGACAACAGAGAGTGAACCCAGTCAGTATCAGCAGTATTTAACCCAGAACCTCATACTCTCCACCAGCAGAACAGACCTAGAACCTCACGTTCTCCACCAGCAGAGCAAACACAGAACTGCATACTCTCCACCAACAGAACAAACCTAGAACCTCATGTTCTCCATCAGCTGAACAACACAGAACCTCATGTTCTCCACCAGCAGAACAAACGGTTGTACTGTATGAGCACAGACAAGTCTAATGGCCCTCAGTATGCTGCTCTGTACGTCCTGTCGTGGACCACAGCTACTGTAGCAGTCAGTGGCCACGTTTACATGATGTTTTTAATACCAAATTAGTTTATTCAGAATTAAATAGATCGGAATTAAAATATTCTCCTTCGAGTTTACATGGAAATAATAATTCCGAATTGGCGTTTACATGGAACATACGTTAATTACGCTTTATTGTATTCCGCTGAACGTCTGGGGTCGAAGGGTTCCGATTGGACAGGCGGCGCATGAACGTAGCCTAATAATGTCTACCAGAAGAAAACAAACTTTAGCTGGCTAGCAACTTTTTTGTCATCTCGGGTTAACGTAACAGCATGGACAATAACATAATGAAAACGGGGTTCACAGTAATTCTGATAATAGGCCTACTATTTAACCAGCAGCTCGAGAATATTGTCAAGCTTCACGTTTGCTAGCTGAGGAGGAGAAGACTGTCGGAGAAGGGGGGAAGAAGACGGAGCAATGAAACGAGCATGCGCTTCTTCTTCCTCCTTGTACGAGCATGCGCCAAACAAACGGAATAAACTTTTAATCGGAATAAAGGTTTACATGATCAAGGAGGGGAGTTAATTCCGCTTTAACATCGGAATAAACCAACCACTTAAAGCGGAATTAAGTTTGATTCCGAATAATCATTTTCAAGCGGAATAAGCGTTTACATGGTCTCTTTTAAAGCGGAATTAACTTTTATTCTGAATTAACTTGGTTTTATTCGGAATTAAAGCTCTCATGTAAACGCAGCAAGTGTGGCATTAGTCTTCTCTACTGGTCAGGCAGTGGTGTGCACCCTGGTGGACGTGGTGGGTAATGCGCGAGGTGTCGTCCCTCCTGTCGTCCCTCTGGTCAGGCGGTCATCTCAAGCAGTGTGTGGCGCAGCAGGACGCTGAGGAGGCTGTTGGTCAGGTTCGGTCAGAGAGCTGGAGTGGCCATCAGGAGATACCGCAGTCCGTCTCGTTCTCACGTCTGATGTGCCGATGCGGACTCTGGTTGGTAGTTGGTTGGTATTTGGTTGGTAGTTGGTTGATAGTTGGTTGGTATTTGGTTGGTATTTGGTTGGTAGTTGGTTGGTATTTGGTTGGTAGTTGGTTGGTTGGTTGCTGCTAGAGTGAGCTCTGGTGGGCTCCTCAGCCTTGGGTCTCTCAGTCAGGGGTTTGGAGTCGTCTGTCTCCCCTCTCTCGCCTCCTGCAGGAATTCATGTACATGTTTTAGTTGCCC
>NC_084994.1:42981550-43004050 GCF_963854185.1 Sardina pilchardus
CCACTCACACACACACACACACACACACACACACATATACGTACAGAACACATGCCCTCAGCTTGGAGGGAGGAGATATGAGAAGAGGAAAAAGGAAGGGAGAGACATGAACACAGAGTGGGAGATTGGAGGTTGAAAGCGTATGCTGATGACGTGTTGATAGCTTCCATGAGTCCCCGAGTCTGGGGAGGCATAAGAGTTGTTGCAGTGATTAAATCATAATCATTCAGAAACAAAAAAGGCACTACCTGTCTCTGCCCAACGTTGATGAGCTCATTGTGTGAAGTGGTGGAACGAGAGAGTCGGGCGAGAGAGAGAGAGAGAAGGCTTGCTGACTGAATAAGGAGGATAGGCCATGCGTGTGGCGAGTTTTGAAAATATATATAAGAAAACAAAAATATTTGGATTTTTGTTTTTGTTTTTAAACTCGTCGCCATCTGCTGCTTAGGTGTGGGAGGGATCTCTGTTTGTCCTCCCCGCCTTTAACCTCCAATCATCTCACTCCATTTGATGACATCAGTGTATTTTATTCTTTTATACATGGTTTAAAGGTATTGGCATTAAATACTGTGCCCAGCCTACACCAAGTTTTGTCGAAACAAAAAAGATCCATTATGAACTGATTATATATGGCTATATAAATATATAGATGTGAATAAATTCAACCACAGACCCTCCCTGATGTAAAACAGTAGGAAAAAGGAAGACATTTTTGAAAGAAACAAACAAAATAAACTAATCAAAACTTAATAAAGTTGCCATGGAAACCAAAAGAGCAAAGGCGGAAGGGTGTCATTGTGACTCAGCTTCTTTTTCTTTTTCTTTTTTTTTCTGGTGACTGGAAGAACGAGGAAGATGCCAGCTGTGGTCACGTGAACGACTTTTTAAAAAGTATCCCTTGTCTTGCTCTTTTCAGGATCTGTCTGCCCTTAAAGTCAACTTTTTATTAGTTTGGTTTTGTTTTGTTTTGTTTCGGTTCTGTTCTGTTCTGGAAGCCTTGCCCTTTTTCTCTCTTCCACGGGTCTACAGAAACAACGAGCGCTGTCCTGTCCGGTGGCTTCGACGGAGTCACACAACGACTGGTCAGCAGCAGAACCCTGAGCCACCATCTAACACTGAGAGAGGATGGAGGGGGATTGACGGGTCGGCAGCTGAAGGGTTTGCAGGAATTCTGGGTAATGGATCAGGTCAAAGGTCAAGGATGAGAGCTAGTCTGACAGACGATGACAGATCAACCTGCAAGAGGATTAAAAACTGTAAAAGAGATCCCACATGAATGACTTCCAGATAAAGAAATTTACGTGCATGCTCAACAAAAAAAAATAAAAAACAATGAAATGAAAAAAATGTACAACCAACCTGCTGTTTGGAAATGTACATTTTGAAAAGCGATAA
This sequence comes from Sardina pilchardus, assembly GCF_963854185.1. Lineage (NCBI taxonomy): Eukaryota > Metazoa > Chordata > Actinopteri > Clupeiformes > Clupeidae > Sardina > Sardina pilchardus. The sequence continues at coordinate 42,982,946 of NC_084994.1, forward strand.
TTATAGATGATAAAGTGGGGGGGGGGGGGGTGGGGGGGATTCAGAGAAAGAGAGAGAACACAAAAGGTGGGAAAAATGTCCCTGTGCTGTGTGTTTTTCTTTCTCATTTTGTATTTTAATTTCTCAAGGGGATGATTTGATGTTAATGGGGCTTTATTTTATGCTTGGGGTGGGGGTGATCAATCTTAACAAACGAACAAACAAAGGCCTTTTTTAACGGAAACAAAAAGAAAAAGAGAACAACGTCCTTTTCTTTGTAAATGTACTTCTGTGTTTCATTTTTGGACGTCACACTCAGCCTTATTCCTCTTTTTCATTGTCCTTTGTTTTTCGTTACATTGTGTTGTTTCAATGAGGTTCACAAATGAAAAACAATGGGAAAAAAGCTATGCCATCTTCTTCAAAAAGGTGCCAATATTGAATGATCCTAAACTTGGATGCATTACGCCCCAATGTTGAATAAAATTGTAACCCCACTAGGGGAAGTACAAAAAAGGCTGTCCTAATGATGTATGTTTTTTTTCTATATTGTTGTGTCTACATATTGCTGTCTATATAGCAGCACAGAGATGGAGGGTACAGTATACTACACTCACACCAACTCACCGGTCTACTGATTCATACTGCATACTTTGTTCTATCTCTAAGGTATACCACATTCATTGCATGTTATACTTGTACAGTATGCCTTTCTGCCCCATCATCCTCCATGCTGTTTCCAAGTGAGGACACAACATGGCTTGAAGGCCACCGCCTTCTGTAGAAACGCCGGAAAATGTGACGGCAGTGAGCTTGCACAAAAACGCTTTGGACTAAGTCTAGAGAAGGAGGTGGTCAGGTTGGGGGTCAACAACGACGACGACGACAACAGCCTTGCTCGGAATGTCCGACTTCTCCCTCCTTCTATCACTCCTTCCTCTGTGGTCTGTGGAGAGGGCCATCATGACCCAGAGCCTAGTACAGCATATAGAGCCCTACAGCATGTCTATTGGCATTCTGCTCCTGCAATGGTATCTGTTTAGAGGTTGGTGTAATCTAGCTAGCAGGAGAAAAGAAGTCATGCTGGCACAGAGTTTGATTCAAGCTGAGAGTTTTGTGGGGCACTGTGTGTCTGTGTGTGTGTGTGTGTGTGTGTGTGTGAGAGAGAGAGATAGAGAGAGAGAGAGAGACAGAGAGAGAGAGTTTTTAGTGTGTGTGTGTGCGTGTGTGTGTGCATGTGTGTGCTTACGCCTGTGTGTCTGTGTCCTTGCCAATTATTTGATGTCACTGACAATCCGTTAGCCTCCACATTTTTGCTGGCATTTGAATATGGAGCATTCGCCTCTCTCTCTCTCACTCCCTCTCTTGCACTCTCTCTCCCCCTCTCTCTCTCTCTCCCCCTCCCTGGTGTGCGGATCAAAGCTGTGAGTGCGGCTCTCTGCAGCGTGGTGTGATCAGTGAGGAGAGGAGAGGAGGGGAGAGGAGGGGAGAGGAGAGGAGAGGAGGAGAGGAGGGGAGAGGAGAGGAGAGGAGAGGGAGTGTGTGAGTGGAGTGGACCAGGGACAGAAAAAAAAGGGGGGGTGATCATGGGGAGGAGGACATACAAGTATAAGGGCAATAGGCTGTTCCAGAATAGGACCTGAGGACCTAAAAATGACCATAGACTGCCTTTGGGGACTCTTTCACCCAAAGCAAGAAGGAGCCAGGAACTTGGTTCCAGAGGAGACTCAGAAGAGTTCATCTAGTTCCTGAACCACGTTAACCGGGTCATACATTTGTGTGTGTGTGTGTGTGTGTGACATGATACAACACAGGGCCATTTGAGGCTTGAGGTTCTGAGGTGCTTCACTGATTGCCCTGTTGATGCGGGGGTTCAAATACATTTTAGCATTCGACCACAAAAACTCATCGCTTTGGTGAGAAGCTCCGCAGCTCAACCAAACCACAAATTGGCTCTTGACTTCACTGTTACCCTCTTTATTTTATGTAGGCTAATTTGATTGTCCTCACTCAAAACTCTTTGGGCATGAGCCACATGAGCCACCATACACACACACACACACACACAGTCAGTCACACACAGGCACAGAGAGGCCAGAGAACCATGAGTATGGAAGCTAGTCAGCCTGCAGAAATATCAAGCCATGTCACAAGCTAACATGTGTACCACACACTGGCTGAGCCATGAAACGAGGGACGAGAGACATTGGAGAGAAGCGCTCTCTCTCCCTCTTGAGCCTGATAAAGCTTGGGCTCTTGCTCCCTCTGATGGTGAATAGATGTACTGCGAGTTGTGCTGGGTTGTGTGTGTATGAGTATGTGTGTGTGTGTAACCAAGCAAGCGAGAGAGAGAGGGAGAGAGCAGAGCAGGTGCAGAATACTAATGGCTGTGCAGTAGACACTGCAGCCATACCTTGCGCACACTTCTCCAGCATCTACCCCCCCCCCCCCACTCACACACACACACACACACGCGTCTTCATCTCCCCCAACACATACACACACACACACACACACACACACACACACACACACACACACACTCACACACACACCTCTTATGTCTCTCACACTCTTTTCCCAGAACAGGAGTCAGTAGTGTGGTTCTGATATGGTTTGCCATGCGATGCTCAAGTCTTTTCCCTTGAGTTTGTTTTGGTCATGGCTGCTGGTGATGGTGGTGGTGGAGGTGATGGTGATGGAGGTGATGGTGGTGGAGGTGATGGTGTCTCTTGATGCAGCTCAGCTCAGTAGGTAGGTGGTGCTGCTGCTGCACCAGCGACCCTCTACGGCAGTTCTCTGAAGCGTGGTGTTGGTCGTTCACACAGCATGGCCATGATGACCAAGGTAAGAGTAAGTGTGTTGATTTCTTCATCGATTTCTTCATTGCATTTATCTATAGCAGACTTAATTGTTGTTCTCTCCCTGGCCGTATCCAAGATGTTGTCATGCGAGGTAAGGAGATGCAAGACAAGGCCCAGAGCAAAGAAGGCATTTCCTACAGTATGAAACCTCTGAGTGAACTATCTTATTTTGTTTTTATTAGTGATGGCCAGTCGAGTCTAGTCTTTATCTACATGTCACACACTGTGTGTGTGTGTGTGTGTGTGTGTGTGTGTGTGTGTGTGTTTGTCTCTGTGTGTGTCGTGGTGTAAGCAAAACTTAACATGTAAATCATGATTGTGTAACTTTGCTGTGTTCTGGTTATTACATACGTGTGTGTGTGTGTGTGTGTGTGTGTACTTTCACGTGAGTGCCTACGCTTGGCCCATTGGTTCGCCAGGCCTAGGCAAAAAAAAAAAAAAACCACACCACAGGACAGTCTGGGTGTCTCCCTTCCAGCCCAGCACGTCCACACTCCCATGCCAGGAGGCCGGCCTCAGCCTCCCGCGGCCCCCAGCCAAGGCTCTCCTCGCTGGGCCAGACGGGTCTGGGAGCTGCCCTGCCCTCGCGCTCACCTCCAGGCCCCAGCGTGTGTCGCCTGGCTCACCGCCTCGGCGCAAAAGCCTGTCGGGGACCACCTGCGAGCCACGGCACAAGAGCTGGACCGAGCGAGCGAGCGAAACGAGCGAGTGACCGACCGAGACCTGCTGCCAACCGTCCACGCCGGTTATCTAACGCACCGACTCTCTCTCTCTCTCTGACTCGACTCTCGTGAGCGGTAATTAGGCTCTCCTAGGCATGCTGGGGCGTACCAGTTCATAATCGTAACCCCCCCACCCCCCCAACGTAAACATAAACAACAAATACCTCTCACTGTGTGCGTGTGTGTGTCAAGTGGGCTTGAATTAAACAGCCTACAGTAATTACAATTGTAAAGGCACATTTGTGAGGATAGCCTTTTAAACTCATGACTGCAATCTTAACATAAAATAAAAAATAAAAAAAATAAAACAAATAAGAAAGGGATTACCATATTCATTGCCGTACGCTTTTCTGCTGTGCTATTTAACTTCGAGATGTAATTTGCTGACAGACTCTGAGGCTACAGTGGTAGTGGAGGACGAGAATGATGATGCGGAGGATGATGATGGACATTTTGCGTTGGTCCCGTTTCGCACGTTTCTGCGGCTGCCGAGGGGCGGGCGGGATGACTGGCGGTGGAGGAGGAGGAGGAGGAGGAGGAGGAGGAGGGGCCTGTGAAATTGGATTAAACGGCGCATAGTTGTTCTCTGGAGCGGACCGGAGCCCTTGAAAAGGCGACGCCGTCACGAGAGGCGAACCGGGACAATGCCTCCTGACCCCGTTTGGGAATTAACCTTGAAATTAAAAACTGTAATTCTCCTTTTTTTAAAAAAATATTATTATTATTCCTCTACAACTTTTTTTTTTATACCACTGCATTTTGTGAAAATGGCTGCTCTGAGGCTCTCGGTCATGACAGTGTGCCCTAGTGTCCCACATGTACAGTGAGAGGACTCGACTGTGTGCGCTTCTCGCCGGGAAACTGTCACACAGTAAAGCGGCCATATTGTTTCACTTGCGAGACAAGAGCCCGGCTTTGTCCTGGGGTGATGTCACTATTCACTACCATCTCAGCTTCATGTGTGCAGAACTCTTTTTTTTATATAATTATTCTTTCATTATTTTTTTTTCATTCTAAAGAACATTTGGTGACATTTCTCAGTCTTATGTAGGGCACAGTAGACCACTCTCTAGCCACCATGATATCTATGTACTCCACTCTGATGACCTACATACAGTACCAAGAAAGGAAACTCTACAAACATAGAAAAATCAAACCTTTAATTGGTTCACCGAGCTGCAGATAGTGGCACAGCACAGATCACACAGGAAAAAAAACGAATTACAAAAACATCTGACAGGATACATTTATGTATATTATATCAAAACATCTGTATAATCATTTTGATATGTGATGTACTAGGACGACAACTGCAGCCAACACGGTCATCGCTGTAGCGTGTTCCAAGCAGTTCTTATAAAAATAAATAAGTGTGTAGTATGTAGAGTGTGTCAGTAGTGTGTAGTGTGTACTCATACTGTGTAGTGTGTCCACAATGTGTAGTGTGTATCCATACTCTGGGCCTGAGGATGCTCAGGGAGAATCAGTGCTCTCGTTCTCGATCGGGTTCTGCTGGAGAGTGTGAAAGCTCTGGGCCAGACAGACAAACGGGGCATCGCAGTTCTCCATCTCTTTCTGCAACACACACACACACGCACACACACACACACACAAAACTCATATCAAGAGGGGCATTTCCCACAGGTAGGCAATAATTCCACAAGACGAGCACTTAAGAGAACCTCCATCCAGCCACCTCCATGTAAAATTAGATGTAAAGCTAGCACATTGCCGTTGTCCTGTCGTGCTAAGCCACCTCCATGCAAAAATATAAAGCTAGTGCATTGCCGTCCTGTCGTGCTAAGCCAAATTAGATGTAAAGCTAGCACATTGCCGTTGTCCTATCATGCTAAGCCACCTCCATGTAAAAGTAGATGTAAAGCTAGTGCATTGCTGTTCTGTCGTGCTAAGCGACCTCCATGTAAAAGTAGATGCAAAGCTAGCGCATTGCTGTTCTGTCGTGCTAAGCGACCTCCATGTAAAAGTAGATGCAAAGCTAGCGCATTGCTGTTCTGTCGTGCTAAGCCAGCATAATATGTGACAAAGAAGAGAGCAGCAACACGGTTATAGCCGTGCAGAGACTGCTGCTCCCCCCCCATTTTAAAATAATTAATATGTGGGAATGTGTGAAGTGTGATCCCCCCCCCCCCACACACACACACACATACATATCACTCCCCTTGTCTCCTACTGGCAGTGGCTCGGCTGCCCCCGCTCAGTGCGTGCAGTACCGTGACTCAGTCACACAGTGACGTCCACTGACGTCCACCTATGTGAGTTCAGCGTGCGGCCACGGGCAGAAACAGAGCGGCCGGAGTGACCATTTGGATTTGGCACTTCGTCCTCTTGCTAAAGGACACCCTGACATCCAGCTGAGACAAAGCACCACTGAGACATCGTCTGAGTCGTCAGTGCAGCTGCACGCTGTGTGTGTGTGTGTGTGTGTGTGTGTGTGTGCGCGTATGTGTGTTAGTTGTGCGTGTGTATGAGAGCTGTGCGTGTGTATGAGAGCTGTGCGTGTGTGTGTGTGTGTGTGTGTGTGTGTGTGTTAGTTGTGCGTGTGTATGAGAGCTGTACGTGTGTGTGTGTGTGTGTGTGTGTGTGTGTGTGTGTGTGTACTCACGGCGGATGTCTCAAAGTACTCCAGCCCTTGGCTCTGAGCCCACTCCTGGGCCACGGCCGTCTCCACCTCCCTCCGTGACGACAGGTCTGACTTGGTGCCCACCAGCACCCCTGGCCAAGGTAGACACACACACACACACACACACACACACACACACACGCACACGCACACGCACACGCACACGCACACACACACGCACACACACACACACATTAGCATTATGAAGACAATGCACAACCCTAATATTACATTTATCCGTACTGTTAACAGTTGACTTATTAAAAGGCGTAGTCCACAATCAAACTGATATTTTGAGCTTAGCAGCCAATCAAATCACACCCCTCTCTGCTCCTCTCTGCTGATTGGCATGAATAGTCTATGACTCAGTCCAAGCCACTTCCTGTCCTCAGAGAAACTGAGTTTTGATCCACTGCTTCAGCATCCGGCTCGTGAAATGTATTATCACCAGGCAAGACAGTGTAGCAGTTGCACCAGTACCCACTCCTTAGAATGATAGGTTCTAGGTTCTAGGTTCTAGCTGGCATTTTTGTACAAAATGTCGAGCTACTGATATATTCTCATTCTGTGACAGCTTAAGAAGGTGAGGTGAGGTGTTTCTTGTAGTTGTATGTATGTTTGGACACTATATCTGAGGAGGTTTGTTCCACTTATCCGTATAAATCCACGGAATTCTAAAACGTTGACACTCTATATCTCAACTACTGGGAACGTTGATAGAGCATTATAATTCTAAGGGGACTGAGTGTCTAAGATGTGAGAGAGTGGCGGCTGAACTCTGGTTGACCCTTGACCCCCAGGCGGGCGTGGTGTGGTGTGGCGTGCGTCTCTCACCCGGCACCTGGAGGCCCGGCGAGTGGGTCCGCACCCTCTCCAGCCAGCGGCCACAGCTGCTGAAGGACGCCGCGCTGCTGATGTCAAACGCCACACACACCACCGACGGCAGCCCCCACTGAGAGTCAGAACACACACACACACACAAATTTACTCACACCCATACACACACACACACACACACACACACAAAAATGTACTCACACCCATACACACACATACACACACACACACACCGCACACACACACATACACATACACAAGAGTGAACAGACAAGATGCAAATTAGTACACACACAAAAAAAAGACAATAGAGGGATACACATTCATTTTTAACACAAGCCAGAGAGGTGCGTGCCATGTTTCCATGTGTAGCCCTCGGGTCCCCAAGAGAGAACGATGAATCAAATCATGTGTGTGATATTTACTGCTGATGGAACACAAAACACAGTCCAGATGTGGCGTTGGGGGAACAAGCGCACACGTACCATTTTCTCACAGTACTCTGCAAAGATCTCTCTCCCGGGCGAGTCGAAGATGTACAGCTCCTGCCCAGACGGACAAAGGAACACAGAGTTCAAGGGTCAACTGCGTTCTGGGTTACAGGGTAGGGTACATGATGCTTAACGATTCTTAACGGCTCTAACACCTAAAACGCACTGTAACATTGAGGGAATATATCCTCACTATCTGCTAGCTCTACGTTCTGTAAAAAAAAAACACTCACCACGCTGTCACTGGTGTTTGGGATGAGCACACACTTAGTCAGCAACTCCACTCCTGTGGTCTGTAAGACATCAGTCAGATATAATAAATAATAATGATAATAATAATAATGATAATCTTAATTTGTATAGCACCTTTCATACACAGAATGCAGCTCAAAGTGCTTTACATTTGGAACATGCAACACAGTAATGAAAAGAGTCAGTCGATTCTCTTCATTGCTGTGGCCATTTATGATCTAAACAGCAACAGAAAAGAACATAGAACACAGAAAACATAGACAAACAGAAAATACATCAGTCAGAGGTACAATCTCATCATCACTGAGACACAGTACAGTGCAAAGGCATCTAAAGACTCATAAGACAATGGCTTATAAGAGAAGGCAATTCTGTTGGCGTTTTGGCAAGAACCACACACCACACTTGAGTGGAATTTTCCACCTTCTACCATAATGGCCCCCAGTGGCCATTTGACATCCCAACCGATGAGGTCAAGACTAAGATCAAGCTGAACTATTGGTGACCACAAACCTTTCTGCAACACAATCAATTAGACTAAATTGGGTCATCGCCTGTCCGTCTCGCCCTCCAGAGAGTCGTTATGATAACAGAATTGTGTGTGTGTGTGTGTGTGTGTGTGTGTGTGTGTGTGTGTGTGTGTGTGTGTGTGTGTGTGTGTGTGTGTGTGAACACCACAGGACCAGATGAACCTTCCTCTGATGATAGATCATGAATTCCACAGATTGAGGGAGACTTGAATATGAACACCAAAGTATTCTGTACTATGTACATTTGCCTCTGCGGCTTTGTTTGTATAAATCTCAGTCCGAGTGCGATCCCTTCTTTTCCACTACCTTACTGAACTTTTCTTGGAGTTACGCACCGGGCACAACCAAAATGATTAGACAAAAGGTGCAGACGCCATCTTCACCTACCTATATTGGCCTCTACAGGATTTGTGGACATGTCATCAGTTTGACCCCCAAACAATAACAGCAGCATGTTTTTTGTTGGTTTGTTCTGGTGCTCGGCAAGTATTGAGCTCTTTACCGTGAGGAGTAAGTCTGACACCCTCGAAGAGCGAGCTTGAAATGGCCTGAAATGCCAATGACACAACATCCACAGGACTGTCTAAATAGCACACCCAGACCTGTTCAAATGCTAACAGCTGTTCCCGAGCTGCCAATCGTCCTCGGCGTCGCCGCTCTCCGCTGCTCCCGCTGACATCATTAGCTTTACCTGATGAGGTGAGGACGGGCGGTGTGCGCGACCAGATGCCGTGTCGCTCGAGACGAGCGGAGCGGAGCGGAGCCGCGGTAGCAACTCGACCTGAAGGGACGCCGCTGCGCGTTCGGCAGCTCTGAGTGTCTGAGATGGCGGACGATGGTGGTGGTGGTGGTGGTGGTGCCAGCGTGCGGCTAACGAGGCCGCTGCTCACCAGAATGCCAATGAGCCGTCGTTAGGAGAGGGGCGCAGCGCTGGAGACGCCGTAATGAGCCGCTTGGCATTTAGAGGTGAGCCCGAGGCCTCCGCTGGCATCACTGATGCCCACCCACCCGGCCCCCTCATCACACACACACACACACACACACACACACACACACACACACACACACACACACACACACAGACTCACACAGACTCACACAGACTCACACACACACACACACACACACACACACACACACACACACAGACACAGACACAGACACAAACTCACACACACACATTCTCTTCGGCTGTGAGAGTCTGTGTACCTCTCCAGCTAAAAGGCAACATTTGATTAAATCCTCTTTCCAAACTCATTAGAATCTAAATATGACTTGAAATGTGCTTCCTTTGTCCTGCTCCACCTCAACCTCCATCTTCCAATCGGGGGAACAGTATCTCTCTCTCTCTCCTATCTCTCTCTCCTTCTCTCTCTCCTTTCTCTCCTTCTCTCTCTCTCTCTCTCTCCTCCACCTCTCCCTCCTTCCCCAAGCCTCGAGTCGCTGAGGCTCTTTGCGCTGCAGAGCACGTCCTGCTTGTCAAACACCTTTAGTGCATCCGCACACACACACACACACACACACACACACACACACACACACACGCGCACACACATACACACACACGCACACACTGATTACCGTGGCCTTTGTATTAATTATTGACATTCCTGTCACCTGCGGCCTTCTAGCCTTGCTGACGCGAGCAGACCTGCCTGGCCCTCCCCAGCCTCCCCCCCACCCTCCCCATCCTCCCCCCGCCCCTACCCCACTACCCACCCAAAGGCAATCGACAGGAGCTTTTTGCAATCTGCTCAGGCTCCTCGGGATGCTATAAGGCTGAAGCCATCCTGGCCCTGGCGTGGCTGATAAGCCTACTGTATGTATGTGCACTCCGCACTGCAGACTGCACGGCCTGGGCCTGGAGGTACCCGCACACACCCTGAGGGGGCAGCCGAAGACCCGCCATCCCTCTGCGGCTCGTACAGATACACCAGATACACCAAGGATGACCTCATGGGGCAAGTAAAGCCCCAAGCCTCCCCCCCCCCCCCCCCCACTTATTTGTTTGCCCAGTTCGTCCAGCACCCAGTCTTTACACTTGGATGTGTGCGCGCTTGCTTGTTATAATTGAAGCCAGATGTACACTAATAGGTAGTAAGGGGGGAATAATGCGCAAAAATATGACCAATGTTGTGACCAATGAGGACCACTCCGTTGTATTCATTTACAGAAATCTCCAAAAGATGAACGTGTCATACAGTATGTCTAAAATGTAAGAACACGGTTGCACTAGTTTTTTATATCTGACAGCACTTTAAGCATATCCCCATAACTTCCTGTAATGCATCCACTGATCTACGATAATAATAATAATAATAATAATAATAATAAAATAACGTTTAGCAAAGATATAGGCAGACCCTTACTATTTAGTTTAGACTAGTAATTAGCCTCCACACCACAGCAGACGAGGCCTTGCGTTGCTCCCAGTGGAGATCTACTGCAGTCCTGGCTGTACAGTACTATACGTGAGGGGCCACACTCCATGAGCTGCTGGGGCGAGTGCGTCAATGGCACAGTTCTATGGGGGCGGGCTTTTCTCCAGAGCACAACCTTGTGCTGACAGAGAGCTGTGCCTTTTTCCTCCAGCTACTGGCACTGAGGAGCTTTTTAGTGACTTTAGTGATGTAACTGCATGTGTGTGCTCCTGTCCTACCGCTGCACTCAGTTAGGCCTTCATTGCTTGATCAACTGTCTTCAGTTTTAACACAATCAAAAGTAACTGAAACAAAGAAACAACCTAACCTATATGACATGCACTGAGGTGGACAACACGTGTTCACCATTCAGAGTAAACACTGGGACTTCAAGGCTAAACATAGATCCGACACTATTTTTTTCTTTTTTTTCACTCAGGGACTTCACAGGGCAGCCTAATAGCCTACTTAATCCATGCGCAGGAAACAAACACTGGATGTTTAATGAACCACTGACTGAGTTACATTTCTGCATGGTTTACATAGCCTTGTCTCACCATAGAATACATTTTCTGGAAGTGGGCGCCGTCGCTCCGGAACATCTGGGACAAGGCGCTTTTCCCTACCGCGGCATCCCCTGTGGAGGCAGACAAGCATACGCGGTAGTAGCCTTGCAAGCTCAACAGGCGAAGGAACTGACCATTTCACTGCATTCTTTCCTTGTAGAAATCATATGCATGTGACAAATAAACCTCCTTGTATCCTTGTATACATTTAGCAGCTAGGGTTATCACCATAAGAACGCACCAGGGAGGAAGATTATCTTGCACAAGTGGAGGGGTACACCACAGTTTGTACTAGATGTTCATATGTTTTGGTTTTTCTGTGACAGTCCTCTTTTTAGTAGCCTAGCCTTACACGAACGTTACATAGCAAAACATGTTTGTAAAGCTGAATGTCACAATTCAAAATGAATCTACTTTACCGCACTGGCTGAAGAGGACCGCGCGTGAGTTGCAGCCAAAATATTCGAGAGGGGTTCAGGAAGGTGTGTAATGTAGCTTGAACTGATCCTCAATTTCGCTTTGGATTAAAAAAAAGTCTGCTTACTCTATTAATGTAAATGTAGGTAGGAATATGATTTGTTCTGTTAGCTAGCGTTAACGTTAACTGTTAACTTACTCGGCTAAAGGAAGCAATCGCCAAAGGATCGAACATGTCACATTTCCCCAACACCCCCTTTGATAAGATAGTGCCACCTTTTGAAGAACACTTGGCAAAGTTGAAGTTTGACGTTAGCCAAACTTCCAGCTAACATGCATGGCTACAGTTAGCTAGCATCTTGGTATCAGACATGTTGAAAATCAGCGTTTGACAAACTAGCGACTAGGGAGTGTCCTTACCAACGAGAATGCATTTTGCCCTTAACTTCACCATTGTCGGGAACAAGCAAGAAAGACAATGCAGCCTTGAGCTCTCAACACAATGTTGTTTTTAGCTTCATCGGTTCTCCAGCCCTCGCACGCACAATCTTCCTTGTAGCACACAAGCATACAATCCGTCGCATAGTAACCACCGAGAGAAAATGTGGTAATATCATTGGTTAGTAGTGTACTTGACGTACATTAAGGGGCGTCTACGTTTAGTATGCGTTGATCCAGTAAATACATCAGCATCACCACTAGAGGGCACTGTGCACGCTGTATATTCGCCTTTATGTGTTACGCACTGGGTCATGTCATCGGTCCCAGGGCAGTGTTGCCGCTCCACATCGTCACGAACTCTAACGTTTATAAGAAACTTTATTTCCAGTAAAATAAAGATGTCCAAATAAATTGACTTAACCAGGGTAGTTTTTGATAAAGTTCAAGCTTGTGTCCCAATGGCATATTCAGAAGACAGTAGCCTATAGGCCTAATTTAAAAGAATAATAATAATAAAAAAAAACATCTTGGCTCATATAGGCACACGTGAGGCACACGAGGAAGCCCTCGGGTTTACTCGCTGTGCTCCTGCATTCCTTCCTTGCTTGAGCAGTTATCACGCGTAAAAACATGCGGGTCATGTGAAAGCAATAGCTTTGGACCTCTCAAAGGATTTTTCCTCTCATCTTACCATCTCTCTCAAATTTAGTCCACCTTGTCACACAAAGCTGAGTCCCGTCTTTTCCCTTTTTCTTCTTTAAATCGCCAGTTAGTTGGGGGCGCGCGTGAGAGTATTTTGTCAAAAGCGCGCCCGACGGTTTGACAGCGAGGCGCGCGAGCACTGGAGCGCTTTGCCACCGGTTCCGCCGCTTCGACATTTTACAACCCCTTCGCCTACCCCTCTCCTAGTCCTTGTCCTCGGATCACGAGGGAGCGAGAGAAAAACGACAGCGCGTAAAGGAAACAGACCCAACCGGAGGCAGTGTGATATGAACGAATTGAGCTCCTAGATACCGTAGCCTACATGCAGAGAGCGAGAGAGAGAGCTGCTAGGCAGAACAGTGAATAATTGGTTAATTAGCTGTTAGTAGCGGTGTTGTTCGTGCAAGGCCGAGGAACTGATAATAGCAAGGACAACAAAGACACGTTAACGAGCTCGCTTCAATTGGCCGCGGAGCTACCTCGCACCGATTCCGGGACAGGAGAGACACCAGACAGTCAGAAGATGGAGGGAATGGCATACGGAGCCGGGAAGGCAGGAGGAGCCTTCGACCCTATCACATTCGTCCAGCAGCCTCACACAATTCTCCGAATAGTGTCTTGGGTGAGATTCGTTCCAATCCAATAGCCTAGTGCTTGGGTAGGTTAGCCTGTCCGACCTAGTGTGTTCCTAATGTAAACATCGAGTGCTGTGGGTGACCTTAAGCTGTACATCATTAGCCTATTTTGTGTCGGGATTTATCACAGTGTAACCAGTGAGAATCCATATTGCGCTGGGTAGGCTAAAGGAATGGTATGGATACAGCATGCTGCTTACGTGTTGTCAACTTAACGCCAGCTTTGGCACTTGCTTGTTTTGGTGAGATATAGCCGAAATGTGTATGGGGATCTCCGATGAATTCAGATGAACTCATATAAATATGAGGCCTACTCATATTGATATAATTATATCCAACATTGGCTATGTTATTGTAGGCTATCGTGTTGGAGGTTCTGTCGCCGCCTTACGAGTCTGTCACAGAAGTCTAGTTACTGTGCGCTAACGCCACAGGCGTGTTGAAGTGGCCCACGACACGACGTTTCATTATAAGCTACCGATTTTTTTCTGGCTACAGCAAACTCTGACTCTGGTACAGTAGTTGTGGAGTGGTGATAACGCTATCATACAATGTGGCTAACTGTGGTAGAGAAGGAGATTTTTTTATACTCATAGAACACTTTCCCCAATGTCATGGTGATACACAGATTTAGCAACAGAATACCTTTCTACAATCACTGATTAGGCCTATTTAAAAATAGATATAGTTATTTAGTCTGGGTATTGCTGTAGCAGTTTAGGCACCACTTGCAAGTCAGAGACATGCATCTGTCGGTCATGTGACTATATTGATGTAACAGGAATTTCATTTTGCTGATGGAAGTTTGTGAGTCTTTATTGCTTTTTCATGGACGCTGACCTTCAATTTAAAGTATGAAACATTATATTTTCGATAATATACAATAAAAGTCAGGCCCATCACATTAAAGTCCTTGCTGTAGAGAGATACATATCTGTTCTGTGCATGAAGAGTGTCAATTTCCCAGTTTCTAGCTTATTTGTCATAGTGAGGATCTGACATGAAGGCCTACTCTACACACACACACACACACACACACACACACACACACACACACACACACACACACACACACACACACACACACACACACACCATAAGGCTACTGAGACCAGTACAAACACCCCTTTGCTTATTATCATATAACAACAACATTCATCACCATTCTGAAAGAGATGCAGCCTTATTTGAACAAAGACACTGAAAAACAGAGAGAGGTTAATGATGCCGGATCCACACATAGGCCTACTGTAATGACAGAGTCCCTACCTGTTGGAGACTAGGGCTGTTAGTGAGCCATGCTTAGTGAGTGAGTTCAGCTCTGACAGTGCAGTGCACACTCTCCATGTTGTGCTCAGAATCACACCTCTTTCCCTGGAGGCCCGAGGGAAGTGTATTGTGACATCACAGCGTTTCCATTTGCCAACCCCCTAGGAACAGACGGGAATCAATGGATGGCATGAGGTGGCATACACTTATAAGAGATGTTGGACTTGAGCGCTCGCTTTGGTTATATATAATCCTGCAGTCATGAGTGTATGCCTACATAATATGCCTACACTTATAATCAGTCAAAGAGAACAGATGTAACTCATCTCCTAGTTACTCTCCATTGGCTCCTGTAGTGGCCTCTCACATTGCTCTATAGAACACATGACTGAATCTGCTCCCTGCTATCTTAATTCAGCGATCAAGATGTACAGTATATCCCTAACCGCCCACTGTGGTCTTCTGATGGGTGTCTGTTGCGTCGACCAGCCATAGACGCTAGGTCAAGTTCAAGACTCTTTTCCTCAGTGGTTTCTTGTTGGTGGAATGAGTATGCCCAGTGCTCTCCGTTCCTGTGATAGTTTTGGGTCTTTCAAGAGTGATCGATGCACTTTGTTTATCAAGCGTTTCTTATGAGTTATGGTTTCTTTATTATGGTATTTGTTTATTTTCATTAAGCCTTTGATTTAATTGACATTGCTGGTTATTATTGCCATCCTCCTTAATGTAGTATTACCAACTTTTAAATTGTCCACTGTTAAATTGAACTATTGTGTTATTGTTATTTGTATGTCGCTGTATGTCGACAAAAGTGTCTGTTAAGTACCATAAACATAAGCCTAACCATAACCATGTAGCATAGACGAGGATGTACCAGGTATCAACTTATGTTTTCTTACAGTAACATAGAACTTTGACGGTAAAACAGTAAAGTGAAGGTCTTAAATGAAGGCTAACCCCCCTTGTAATTCACACCATGTTGTGCTCTCATTCTTTGGGCCACGATGTAGGCCTACCCACGCTCTCACTCTCATACTCGTCGTTGGAGCTATACTGATTACGGTATCTATCTTCAGGATTTGATTGACGTAACACGTAGGTGTATACATTCCGTGTAATTAGCGTCTGCTTCTAGAAGAAATCTCAGTAGAGCTTGATGTGGTGGTCAGCACAGGAAGCTCCTCTGAATCATGTGGCATTTCCTGGGTATTAGCCGCATTGTGTATAAACTTGTTTTATGCAAGTTAAAAATCGAAACCATACCATATTAACTGCCCCATGTATTACTGTAACCTCATAGCGGGAAGAAATGTAGTCAATGTATAAGCAGCGGGAAATTATGATCGATGGGAAATTATGATGGATGGGAAATTATGATTGATAGATAGATAGAGATATAGTAGATAGATAGACGAAAAACAAATGTAGAATTTATAAGTCAGTTGTATTAGATTAGATTCAACTTAATTGTCATTGTGCAGAGTACAAGTGCAAAGACAACAACGTGCAGTATCAGTACCTCTAAGGATCACACAAGGGCCATTGAGGGCTTACATGTAAAGCAGGCTACTTAGAGATGTTGATGGACTGGTGTGTGTTGTTGGGGAGAGAGGAGGGGAGCAAGAGGAGGAGGAGGAGAGAGCGAGAGCAAGTTCTCCTTGTGCTGGTGTCCTGCTTGCTGGGTGGCAACCCTCAACCCTGTCCTGTGTTCACTCCTCCAGCTCGCTCCTCTTGGCTGATTCAGGCTGATTCAGGCCTTGGCAGCTCGTCATGTCACTGTAATGAAATACTTGTGACAGTGAATGAGTAAGTGACTACAAGGTGGGAGGGAAGCCTTCAAACGATCTGTCATTAGTTTGTGTGTGTGTGTGTGTGTGTGTGTGTGTGCAGCCTCATGTTTTCTTTTGATACCTTCATTCATAGTTTACTGTGCGGTCCCTCTAAATCGGGTGTTGCAGCAGGATTGATGGACGCACCAGACTATTGATTAGTAGGGCAACACAGTTCACAGTTCAAGTCTGTACTACGGGCTGTGAAGTTATTTCTCCAAACAAACCACCGGTGTTTTTTTTTTATACCTTTTCTGACAGCAAGATAGTTACAGTAAAAGATGTCTTGTAGGGATTGGAGGACCAGACCACATGACCACAGGCTGAGGTGAAGGATTTCTTGTCTTTTTTATTCGGAGTGAAAACTGTGCTGAATGTCCCCCCCTCGTAGCTCGTTAGTCCCGCAGTCTTAACTCCGCGAGCACGTGGGTAGATCTGAAGAATGCACCGCAACACTCCCCAGTCAGAAGTGTGTATGTGTGTGTGTGTGAGAGAGAGAGTTAGTGAGTGAGTGAGTGAGTGAGTGTGTGTGTGTGTGTGTGCGTGCGTGACAGAGAGATAGAAAGTGTGTGACAGAGAGAGAGCGAGAGTGTGTGTGTGTGTGTGTCAGTGTGAGTGAGTGTGTGTGTTTGTGTGTGTGTGTGTGTATGTATGTGTGTGTGTGTGTGTGTGTGTGTGTATGTATGTGTGTGTGTGTGTGTGTGTGTGTGTGTGTGTGTGGACAGGCGGTGTAGTTAAGGGAGTTATGAAAGCAGAAAGGCCCAACTGGCCAAACTGTAAGTGTCATGATGAGTAAGCGTCGGACAGTTGGCACGTTGGTTTCCATGTCACACAAGGCAGATTCTGTCTCATACTTTATTTAGAAACACGTCTTCATGTTCAACACCTCTCCATGTCTCTGTTCTGTACAAGAGAAATATGGATGGGTAAATACCACGTGATCAAAGAAACGCTTCTTGCCCTCCTACAGTATCATTTGCACACAAGTGCTCATACATTTTTACTTTTGTTGAGCAAATATATACACGCAAAGCCTTTTCAGTTCATAGGAATATCAGCCGGCATTTGGCACCGTTTACAAATATGACTCAGTGAATGTGTGGAACTCTATGGTGAGGACTGTTAATCCTGCAAATTTACAGTAGGCCCACGCTAACCCAACACAAGATTAAAGATGATCACTCCCTTCATCCATAGTCCTTTCCACATATTATTGCATTTTGCCGGAGAGATCAATGATTTCATCATTCTCTGAAATTAAATGAAACACGATAGTCTTTGGTCAGACCCAGAAGTCTCATCTGTTTAATATATTTGTCTCTTTGTTACATACTGTTTGATCATTGCACACTATGAAAACTGATATTCAGTGGTGGGATTCCACTTCTATAGGGGCTAGGGAGGGACTACTGTGTGTTCACTCGTATTGACCAGTGCTGTGCTCTGAGCCTTATAGCATCTGCAGTGGGTTGCCACGACTGCATTTGGGTCAATAGTCTCAGTGGCATTCTTACCTGCAAGCTGTAGCCTATAGCACACGGTCATTACCAAGGCCTACCGCTGTTACCTTTGTACTCGTCTCCTCTCTCACACACACACACACACACACACACACACACGTGGAGATGGAGAGAGAAAGATGAAATACTATTGTGCTGTTTTTGTCCCTTGTGGCCCTCTGATGTTCTAGTATAGCACATGAGCGTGGTTAAGCGCAGCACGGCGGGATCCTGCTTGTGTGTATTGATCTATTGAACTGTTGATCTTTGATGTCCACTTCCATTTACAAACTCTTTGCCTGGAAAGAAAGACCAGCAGCTTATTACTTCTGACAGACGCATTTACGACAAATCTCCTCTTATTTCGAAAAAATCTCTTCCTAGTCAGTGCTACTAACATCAGCTGGCGTTGCAGACATATTGTTCCTGTGCGGTCGGTGACTGTTCAAAGTGAAGACATCTTTTTTTAAAGGAAGCTGGGCGCTGGCCCGTCTTCTCCTGTGCCAGGGCTTGTCCTCATTTGAACAGAGGCCACCTTAGACCACCTTTGTAAATGCCACCTGCTTTTCTATAGGCCTGTCAGCACCAAGATCCTCTCTAATGGCCCGTCTCTAGAAGTCTGTTACAATGGGGTGCCCCCTCATCCGTCCCCCCACCCCGCGCGCGCGCGCGACGAACATCTCCTTCCCACTGTAGCGTGTCGCGCCGCATCCATTACCAGCCCACTCTGCAGAGGATTGGGACACAAATCACTGTGACACCGTCGTCAGGACGCTGCCTCATCCACTCCCCTCCGCGCCATTAGCGCAGCCCGGCAGCTTCCATGGCAACGGCGAGTAGTCCCCGGTGACGCGGTGACTACGACGCACGCACGCACGCACACTAACAGAGAAAAAAAGGAAGAAACTTAAGACCTAGAAATACAGAGAGAGAGAAAGAGAAGAAAGAAAGAAAGAGAAAGAAAGAAAGAAAGAAAAAACGGTATTGAGTTGAGTTTCAACCTAGCCCTTGGCATTGGACGTACCTCCAGTGTCGGAGGTAAAGCTTCAGTGTCAAGACACTTCCGTCTCATGAAGGGACAATGATGCCACTCAAGTCTCCTGACAGCCAGCTAAACAGGCTCATCAGTCGTCCATCCCCTGGTGGAGGCTGGTGCTGCAGTGCTAACTGGCGCTAACTCGTGCTAATGGTGGGTCTTAATGTCTCACAGGGGCTGAAATCAGACTCGGACCTCCGCAGCTAGACAGAGCTGTGGGCTGTTGTAGTGTCATGCACACACACACACACACACACACACACACACACACTGGCTACACAAACACACACACAAACTACAGTACATGCACACATACTGTAAATGGTTAGCAACACACTCAAAGAAGCACACATTTAGACAAACACATACTGCATCATGAAAGAAACCCAGTGGGATGCAATGCACATAAATAGACACATTTTACACTTACATACACACACACACACACACCCACACAAATGCGTGCAAACTCTTTAGAAGTATGAATCGAATAGTATAGAAGTTAAATGAGGACACATACAGTACAACTGTACATTAACATCCTCAAACAAGCACACATGAATAAATAACAGGTATGACTCAAAGCAAGAGATGAGTCACAGGAAAGTGATATGCACTGAAACAAACATGTTATGTATGCTGCACACTCCATAGGCTACAGCCCACACATCTGGCATCATCCACACACACACACACACACACACACACACACACACACACACACACACACACACACATACATTTACTTGTATTCATTAAGTACACATAGGTATGCACACACACACACACACACACATGCTTACTAATCTAATGTCTAAAGTGAAATTCCCTCATCCGTCAAATGCTGGTCACAGGATCAGGACCCCATGCACTCGCTACAAGGCCTGCTTTCATGTGGACCTCAGGGAGTTATGCAGCCGGGGGAGAAGCGCTCTCTTGCTCTCTCTCTCTCTCTCTCTTTCTCTCTCTCTCTTACTCTCATTCTCTCTCTTTCTTTCTTTCTCTCTCTCTCTCTCGCTCTGTCTGTGTGAGAGAGGAGAGATGAAATTGGACTGGAGAGAAGTTAGCCACCTCGGCATCAACAGGTGAGCGAGAGAGTCCTTCATTGGATCAGAGAGAAGAGGAGGCTGGAGCCAGAAGCAAGAGTGAGATAAGAGGGAGAATCAATCTTGTGTCTGGACAAAACAGCATCTTGTATACAAATGAACAAAGCACTTTCTCTCTCTTTCTCTCTCTCTTTCTCTCTCTCTTCCTCTCTCTCTGTCTCTCTCTCTCCTATCTGGCCCTTATTTTTTGGCTGCAGAAGAAAATAAATAGCATGGTAATTCAATCTGAGTGCGACCATGTGATGAGACCAGTCCTGCTCCCCCCTCCCCCTCTCCCATCCCATCCCCTCTGCTCTGCTCTGACAGAGAGCATTTATCTCCCCCAATCAGGGAGCAAGCAGGCAGGCCTGGCCCAAACCACCACTGATCTCATTTAGACTCCCGGCCCAGATGCAAGGGCACGCTTGTGCATTTGAAATCAGCTTTTTAGGACAGTCTATCTATGCATTTGTGTGTTTGTACGTCCGTGCACTTCAGTGTCTGTGTGTGTGTGTTTGAATATATTTGTGTGTGTGTGTGTGTGTGTGTGTCATGTCTTGTTCTCTGATATGAAGCAACATTTAATCTATGCTCATTTTGCCAATGCGATCAGCATTAATGTGGATTTACCTTACCCATCTTACCACAATCCCTCTCTCTGTCTATCTTTGCTATCAAGTGTTTCTATATTTCTCTGAAGGCTATGGCATGACTCTAAGGAATTGTTCAAATGCTCAGTAATGGCTGATGATGTTCCCAGTTTAGTTCTGGCTGAGTATTAATGGGTGCGTATGTAGGGTGGGTTCCTGGCAAGCCACATCTCAAAGGACGTTGCTGCTAGCCTGACCCCAGAGAAGACCTTTCCAAAAACAAAATGTCTCCATCACAGC
>NC_084994.1:43009050-43034050 GCF_963854185.1 Sardina pilchardus
GCTGAAGTGTGTAATGATGTGTATAGTGTTTACATTTTTGAAAGCTTCGAGCTGCTCTTTTGGTGTGAAAGTTTGAGTTTTGAAGTGAGAAGGTGTGGTTGTGCTTATGTAGCTTTAGAAAAGGGTATTGTGTTTAGACATTGGGGAACATGGAGGAAACGTTTGTGAAATGTGTTTTAGCATTTGAGAAAAACTGTAATCAGGGCCGGGTTTCCCAGATTCGTTAAGAAGCTCTTAAGTGCTAAGAACTTGTTAGGAGGGTTCTTAGAACGTTCTTAGAGCGCTCCTAAGAAGTTCTTAGCACTTCCCCCAGATCAGCAGCGTCAAGGACCGCAAGAAGGCCGTGCTGGCCGACGTCGGCGTCTCCGGTACGACTTACGGTCATTTCCCGCATATAAGCCGCATTGTGTATAAGCCGCAGGACAGTGTTTTATGCAAGTTAAAAGAAACAAAACGATATTAACACTTTGTTAACTGCCCCCCCTGTATTAACCTCATAGCTGAAGAATTTTTGTAAAGTCAATGTATAAGCCGTGGCTAATAGTAGAGAAATGGCAGGACTATCGAACTTGCAAATAATACTCGCATAGATATGTTGTACCATTTATGTAGTAATATTCAGATAAGCTACATCTCAACATTAGGGCACACATTTCCATAGTATGCATAGTATCTAGTGAATAAAGTGTGAAGTCCACCATGCGTTACTCCTCTGTCTGCTCTGGTGGGTATGGCTCAAGTAGAGATCCTTTAGAAAAGATGTCAGTGCTCTGTTGTTTACCAGCACCCTCTGTCAACACACACGAGGCTCAAACAGTATGGCTGTGCTATAGGACTGTCCTCCATTCGCCGTGTTTGCTCTGCTCCCATAGAGATGACATGCATCACCGTACACAGCTGCTGACTGTCACTGTGCGTCTTACGGACAATACGTGCAGCAGATGTCAATATTGTTGTCGTTGTTCAGTTACTCCATTGTACTCATTTGAAATTCAATTTCATGTGTCCTAAGAATGTGCAATGCCAACCTAAGTTCACGTCACATTTACTTCCCATGTTTTCGTGAGCTAAATTATAGCGAGGAACAATACAATTTTAAAAAACACAGTTGAAATGATGTTTTTTGTTGAGGACTTTTTAGCAGCCGGTTGTTGTGCGCCGTCGTCTGGTAATGTTCCCCTTCCGGCCAGCCAATTAAGAATAATGAATGACCGCTGTGCGGAGTGGCTGAGCACCATGAGACAATGGAGCCCTCAGCGCTCCACACTGTCAGCACACACACACACACACACACACACACACACTCAGCACACACACACACACACACACACACACACACTCAGCACACACACACACACACACACACACACACACACACACACACACACACACACACACACACACACACACACATTACACACACACACACATAACACACACACACACACACACACAGGCGCTGTTATCCGTATCACAATAGAGGCATGTTAGCGTGGTGCTGACACAGGCGCGGTTGATGCTCCCAGTGGGGAGGGTGGGGTGATTCTGATTCGGATGTGTCAGTGTCATATACACTCACTCTCACACACACACACACACACACACACACACACACACACACAAACACACACACACACAAGCCTTCACATTCACATACAAACATACAAACATACACACATACAAACATGCATACATACAGTACATACATACACACATACAAATATACGCACTTATCTCCCTCAACAATGGAATTCTCTTCTCTGATTGGCTGATGGGGTGGCCATTAACTTTGTATAACCTGCTACCTTTGAAGTAGTTCCCGTATCACACTTGAATATTAATTCGCCAAACTCGTTGCGAAGTTTAAACGAACTGTCACGTTGCATGCAAGCTGAAATACAGACGTTCAGAACCATAGTAACATTGTAGCATATGACGGAGGTGGATTGTAGCTAGTTGGATGCCATGTAGGCTATAAAAGTAGCGATCTTTCAAAGTTAAAGTTAATCAGAAAGAATCCTGGGATATGCCCGCTTGTCAACCATCCATTTAGAATTAGTAACGGCAGTTTTGTCCTGCAAGTAGAAAGTTGATAATGTGGCGGAAAGTAGTCCCACAGTCAAGACAGTTTTAGCGATGTTAACGGACGCAACGGTGGAATAAAACTATGTTCTAAATATACAGGTTATGAATACAAACGGGAGATAAGCGGGATAACGGCCTTCGAGGTCGACCGGATCGATGGAAATAATGGCACGGCGGAGGTAACTCCGTCTCCGTGCTTCGCACGTCGCCGGAGTTCTAGACCTCCACCTAGCC
Organism: Sardina pilchardus; assembly: GCF_963854185.1. Taxonomy (NCBI): domain Eukaryota; kingdom Metazoa; phylum Chordata; class Actinopteri; order Clupeiformes; family Clupeidae; genus Sardina; species Sardina pilchardus. The sequence goes on from NC_084994.1 coordinate 43,011,370, forward strand.
ATTATTTCCATCGAATCGGTCACCTCGTTGGCCGTTATCCCTTACATACACACACACAAACACACACGCACAAACGCTAACACACACGCAGAGACTGACAGATGCACAGTCCAAAGGAAGTGTCTCTAAAGCCTGTTGGCAGTGAAACAACAGAGGATTCCATGTGTTATGAGGTTGACGCTCCAGTGTTAGAGCATCTGAGCCCACAATAAACACCACCTTCAGACAGAGCCCAGCGCTAACGCAATTAGGATTGATTCCGGTCGACGCAGAGCGCTGAGAACATTTCATTCCTTCTCGGGAGATGTCAGCGCTCCAATTATTGTGTTTTCCAAAACTCCTCTGCAGCAGCCAGCTAGCGCCAGACACACAGGATCCTTGTGATGGACACCACTTCCTGTATGTCCCTAGTGTCCCTCATGTGTGTTCTAATCCTGCCAGAAAGACTCAGGAAGTGAGGGAAAAAATGAGGGACGAAAACCAGAGACAAAAAAGGGACAAAATAAGGGACAAAAACCAGAGATGAAATAAGGGGCAAAAAAACTAGGCGTTTGGGCTGAGGCTTGCTCCGTAGACGTTCCTTTGAGGGTCTTCAGATCCCCTCAGATGAGGAGTGCAGCCTGAGTGCCGTGAGGCTGAGTGCAGTCTGCCTGCCAGGTGCAGGACTTCACAAGCCAATGACAGAGTAATGACTTTAATCATATGGATCATGCTTTTAAGTGAGACCTTTATTATAGTAAGTTGTCCTTAACTGACCAGGGTCCTTGTCTCCGACTTCTTTCCCTCTCCCTCTCCTCCTCTGACCTTCTCCCTCTCTCTTTATTTCTCTCCCTTTACCCCTTCTCCTTCTCTCTTTCTCTCTCTCTCTTTCTCTTTCTCTTTCTCTCTCTCTCTCTCTCTGCAGCCTTCTGGTCGTTCATGTGGTTCGTAGGCTTCTGTCTGATGGCCAACCAATGGCAGGTGGCCAAGCTGGAGGACAACCCCTTGCGTGAGGGAGGAGACGCTGCCCGCGCCGCCATCACCTTCTCCTTCTTCTCCATCTTCACCTGGGTATGTATCTCCTCCTCTCTCTTCTCCTCCTCTTCCTCTCTCTCTCCTTCTCTTCCTCCATCACCTCCTTCTTCTCCATCTTCACCTGGGTACGTATCTCCTCCTCTCTCTTCTCCTCCTCTTCCTCTCTCTCTCCTTCTCTTCCTCCATCACCTCCTTCTTCTCCATCTTCACCTGGGTACGTATCTCCTCCTCTCTCTTCTCCTCCTCTTCCTCTCTCTCTCCTCCTCTTCCTCCATCACCTTCTCCTTCTTCTCCATCTTCACCTGGGTATGTATCTCCTCCTCTCTCTTCTCCTCCTCTTCCTCTCTCTCTCCTCCTCTTCCTCCATCACCTTCTCCTTCTTCTCCATCTTCACCTGGGTATGTATCTCCTCCTCTCTCTTCTCCTCCTCTTCCTCTCTCTCTCCTCCTCTTCCTCCATCACCTCCTCCTTCTTCTCCATCTTCACCTGGGTATGTATCTCCTCCTCTCTCTTCTCCTCCTCTTCCTCTCTCTCTCTCCTCCTCTTCCTCCATCACCTCCTTCTTCTCCATCTTCACCTGGGTATGTATCTCCTCCTCCTCTCTCTTCTCCTCCTCTTCCTCCTTCACCTCCTCCTTCTTCTCCATCTTCACCTGGGTACATATCTCCTCCTCCTCTCTCTTCTCCTCCTCTTCCTCTCTCTCTCTGCTCCTCTTCCTCCTTCACCTCTTCCTTCTTCTCCATCTTCACCTGGTCATACATATCTCCTCCTCCTCTCCACTCTCTACTCTTCCTCCTACTCTCTCTCTACTCCTCTCTCTACTCCTCCATCTTCTTCTTCTTCTCCATCATCACCTGGGTATCTCCCCCTCTCTGTTCCTCCTCTTCTTCTATCATCTGTCCAATCTCTCTGACTTTCACTCTGTTTTCACTGTATTTCCTTCAGCATACAGTAGGCATCAGGCTAGATGCCCCCTCCTCTTCCTACTGTGTTGTGACTTGTCTTTTACTTTCTCTCCTGCTGCTTCTTCTTCTCAGGTGACATTTGAAATGTAAAGTCTTGTGTGAAATCTTCAGTTTAAGAATGCTCCTTAACTGTACAGCATTTGCACTTCTACTTTATTCATTCTCACATGCACTGGGAGCTGTGGGTGTGCACAGATGTAAGAATCTGATCTTATCTCATCTGCATAATGTGTGAACACCCACTCCATGGAGACTCAACACCAAAGATTCTAGAGCGGCGCTCTAGAATCTTTGCTCAACACTGCTGAAAGAACAGACATGACATACAGTAGAACACGACAACATAACATGGTTCTGTACTATGTCATCCCATTCCGAAACAATAGGAAAGGAAGAGCTAGTACAAAACATTCAATCATCAGAGGTGCGTTCAAATTTGGCAAACAGTGGCGAACGTTTGTCAAACTCACGTCCAGTTCAAATGTACATGTATGTTGGTGGAGAACTACCACCACAGACTGTTTGCAATTGTTCGCAAACATTCGCTGAAAACTCAAGGCTAATGAAAAACTGCTTGCAAACGTTCCCTATGTTTGTGAATTTGAATGCAAGTCAAGTCTGTGTCAGTAGGTGCATCATCAGAACTTCCCTTGCTTACATGGAACATGATTGGCTCCAATAATATATTGGCTAATGCCAAGAACAGCCAGCCGCCTCATTCACACCCATCTAGTCAGAGTGACATGGAGGCACATGTGTTGAGAAATCCCTAAAGGTGATACTACAGTGTTACTATCCGCCTCATTGTATCGGTTACAATGGAGTCATTCTGTATGCCTTCATTCTGTCATTCTCGCTATACTGTTCAAGTTCTGTTCAGATCATTGTGCTTGTGCTTCACAAGTGATTATGGCTGTATGAGTCAAGGCCAGTATAAAGTGACTAATTAAGGAACATGTATGCCGTCGAGACCAAACAAATAGAGACGGGGAAGGTGTGTTGAGTGGCTGTGGGAAGTGACGGTGCAGTGATGTCCAACTGTGTGGGCCATGCTGATGTGTGTGTGTGTGTGTGTGTGTGTGTGTGTGTGTGTGTGTGTGTGTGTGTGTGTGTGTGTGTGTGTGTGTGCATGTGTGCATGTGTGTGCTTGTGTGTGTCTGTGTGTGTCTGTCTGTGTGTGTGTGTGTGTGTGTGTGTGTGTGTGTGTGTGTGTGTGTGTGTGCTCCGCTCTCGTTGTGTGGGTTCCCCAGGGCGGTCTGATGCTCATGGGTCTGGAAAAGCTGAGGACTGTGTCGTTTGAAGAGGAGTACAACAAGCTGTTCACCCCCCAGCCCCCACCCCCCCTCATCTGAACCCCCCCTTCTCTCTCTCTCTTTCTGTAACCCTCCCTCTTCTTAACCAGTCTACTTGTGCTCTTGTGCTCCTGCGCACACACACACACACACACATGTAAACACACACACACACACACACACACACACAAACACACACACACACACACACACACACACGTACACACACACACGTACACACACACACACACACACACACACACACACACACACACACACATAGGGTTGCCAACTCTGAGAAAATAAAATACGGAACAAAAATACCGGGGGGGGGGGGGCGACTAATAGCCTCAAACTTGAGGCGCGGTTTTGGCAGACTTTGGGGTCAAAGGGCCCACCTACACGTACCTCCACCCCACATCAAATCATCATTATGATTATCATTGTCACAATTATTATTATACTATATTGTATGCACTTTCACTTCAAAGCAGTCAATACTGTGCTAAAAGTGCTTAAAGTGCTAGTTTGTGATATGCACATCAGAGGCCTCCTTCACTAATGTAAGATATTTTTACAATAGTTCATTGCTTTTGCACGATTGCATGAGAAATACTCCTGAAAACAACAGCATATGGGTGCTATTGTTTTGGGATGTTTCCCTTATGCAATCATAGCCTACACTGGTAGGCAAATGGAGAAAAAACGTATAGCCTATGCCTTATAATGAAATTTCATTTGAATGCCTGAATGTAAAGATCCAGGAAACATAATACCAACTTCTGTTTATGGTAAACGGCCCAGCATAAATAAATTAGGCATAAATAATTTACATGTATCTGGAGATCTTTAAATGAAACACTAATCTTTTGACCATGTTATATTCAAATTTGCCTAAACAATACTCAATGCTAAACAATGTAGCCTATTGTATAGCCTACAGTCTCTGTTCTGTTTCTATGGAAGTGGCAAGAATCCACGTTGTTAAATGTCGTTAATTAATGAAATAGCCTTCCAACAGGTTGAAGCAGATCTTTGCCAACGTTATTGTGTAGTTTCAGTTTCTGTCGCGCAAACGTGCAAACGCATGCAATGAACGCTCATACCACCACTTAATTGTATGACTCTATGTTTAATCGCATCGAATTAGCAAGCATTTCCTCCTGATTGCAGAACACGTTTGTTTTATTTTCTGTCGGGCCGCGGTTGCATGATCAATTGCGCAGCTAATTATCAGGTGAAGCACCGGACCTCAATCCATGCCTCGCAGACCAGCAAGCTCCACGTTGCGTCAGGGAGTTTTTTAGGCTTTTTTTGTGTGTAGCCTATGTTTTTAATTGTAGTATGTGTGCATTGAGCAGTTTCTCAGAAATACGGAACAAACAGCGTTCTGTATTAGTTCAATACGGAACAAGACTTTTAGGTGTCAAATACGGGACGATTCCGTATTATACGGAATGGTTGGCAACCCTACACACACACTCATATACACACACACGTGTACACACACACACACACACACACACACACACACACACACACACACAGACTGTACACACGTACACACACACACACACACACACACACAGAAATCTACAGTAGGACTCATCTGCTCTGTCTCTCTGCTGCTGGCAGTCTTGCTGTGTGATTACACGAGTGACCAAATAAGTATGAGCACTGTGACAGGCTCTATGATGTTGATTTCAGGTGAACAGGGTTTATGGAGACATTGCACAGCTGTTCTATGGACGCATACAGTGTATCAAGAGTCACTACTTCTAAATGAATCAGACAACGTTCTAATGCAGTGTGAGACAGACAATGGTCGACGTAGCCAAAGACAAATGTGAAGGTGTGCATGCTTTGCGTGTGTGTGTGTGTGTGTGTGTGTGTGTGTGTGTGTGTGTGTGTGTCCGTGGTGTTATTATTAGCTAGTTATGCAAAATGCAAAAAAAAGCTAATTACCGTTTAGGCCCTGTAATGTGCGTGGGTGAAGGAAACGTTGTCATGGTTACGGCTTACTGGCTCCAAGACTTCTCTGCGGTGTCCTTCATAAAGTTGGACTTGATGCGGCAGGACCCTGTCGTCATCGCCAGAGCCTCTATGTGCAATACTAATTCCATGTGTCCTAATGTGAAAGTAGCCAAAGAACAAATGAAACTACCTATGCCGCTTTAGCTTAACCGTCTAACCTGCTTCAGTTTCCTACTAACAAACTTCTTCTGTTTGTGTCTGTCCCTCGTTCTTCACCTCCATCCTCCCCTGCTTCATCCATCCCTTTTCCTCTCCTGTGCTTGATCAATGCTCCTGATTCACCCAAATCCTCTGGACTCGACAACATCCCCTCTTCCATCACTTGTGACCTTTACAACCACCACCTCTCTCTCTCTCTCTCTCTCTCTCTCTCTCTATCTCTCTCTCTCTCTCTCTTGCTTCCTCCATCATTCTGTCCTTTATTGACTGCCATATCCTTTGCCATTCTGTCCACCCGACCAACTCTCCACCATTGCTCTCCTTACATCCATCCCTCCCTCTCTCCCTCCATCATCCATCCATCCATCTATCCCTCTCCTCCTCCTCCTCCTCCCTCTGTCCGCGTGTGTCCCCCCCCTGAAGGCGGCTCTGTCCTTCCTGGCCTACAAGCGCTACCTGCTGGGCGCCGACTCGGCCCTGTTCTCCACCGAGTACACCGACCCCAGCCAGGACGCCGCCGCCGCCCCCTACAGCGCCTTCTCCGCCGGGGACGACCTGGGCAGCCCCGCCACCGGCACCGGCACCACCGCCCAGCAGGCCAACAGCACCGACGCCTTCGACGGCACCGCCGGCTACCAGCGCCAGGACTACTAACCTCCGGCGCCCGTCTGGGGTGAGGGGTGGGGGTGGGGGTGTGTGTGTGGGGGTGGGGGGGAGGGGGAGGGGGAGGGGGGTGCAGGAGCCAAACTTCAGCACCGACGACTTTATGCTGCTGTTTGGTTTGGGTTTGTTCGGTGTGGTCTGTCAATATGGATGTGCATATCCTACCTGATGGTTTGAACCTTACGCGGCAGGTTTTTTTTGGTTTTCTTCTTCTGTGTGCTGGTCGAATCACTTGGTTCATTAATACCAAGCCCCCCCCCCCCCCTTAACTAGTCAAACCCCCTTACAGAGGAGGAGCTCATTGGGACCGTGCAGCTAGACTTTAGTAGTTTAAGGCTGCACGACACATAGCAACAGATGTGGTCCGAGCAGTTGCCCTCTGCCCCCGAGGGGCACCTGTGTTTGGGTTATGTGGCACTGGTGTTGAGTAGGGGGATAGAACTGGTCATCTTGCACACACACACGCACACACACACACATACTACAATATTATCATACCATTGTGTGTTTGTCTGCGTGTGTATGTGCATGTGTGTGTGAATGTACTCTAGTCGTGTGCAGTCTAATGAAGGACCCCTTGATTATTTTGCCTTGAGCTCGCCATCTCATCTGCCCCGGCCTAGCAACACAGCCTAGAAGGACACACACTCTGACCCACTTTACACCACACGCGCACACACACACACACACACACACACACACACACACACACACACACACACACACACACACACAGGCTCAGTCACGACATGGTAGAGTTAGCCAAAACAAATGTGATATTAGCTACAGGACTGCCATGTTTGGGGGATTGTGTGTTTGTTTATGAAGTGGGACATTGTATGGCTATTCCGATATCTATGCATAGTTGTCACATCAAAGAAAAGGTGTATGATTTCTGCGGTTTCATCATTATGCACATGAATGAAATATTTTTCCCATTTTACAACTGAATGTCAGCTAAATATTAGTGGTGGCCAAACATCATTGCATATATGTTATTATTGGCTCTGTCATCTGTGTGTGCATGCCTGCGTGTGTGTGTGTGTGTGTGTGTGTGTGTGCGTGCGTGCGTGCGTGCGAGTGTGTGTGTGTGTGAGCGTGTGAGTGTGTGTGTGTACAGTATGTGTGTGCGTGTGTATGCGTGTGAGTTGGGATGACCTGACTGCCAATTGCTTCTCACCACCATGGGCCTTTAGTGCTGACTGCCAATCCTTATACCACCACCACCACCACACTCCCACCCTTGGCCAGGCCTACAGTATAACCACAGGACTCCTCTACTGTCTTTAGGAGTCCTGTGTCAAATCACCACCACCCCAACACAGCCCAAACTCCCCAACAAACTGGTGCTTGCGGGAGAAAAAGCTGACCTGCTAGTACTGGATTCTTACAATTAGCGACGTATTTTTGAAGGACAAAACAAAACAAAAATATTACAATTCTGTAAATATGTACATTAAAACACACATAACTGCCTCCAACATCCTAATACATTTCAAATGAATAATTATTTTTTTGAAATTAGTCTAGTTTTCCTTCGGTTGTGCAGCAAACGATCTCAACGTCAGATGTGTGTTTTAGATGAGCAATGCCACTGATTTGCCTCAGCTACAATCCCATCATAAACTGAAAGCAAACTTTCTCAGTTCTTTGTTGTTAAGCGTGTCTGTGTAACTCAACAGTGTGTGTGTACATAAATATACATCTATGCTGTTTATACAGATTCTTGAATTTTATGTATATGAAGTCAACTCCAAAATGATTGAGCGTTTGATAATAATGAGCTAAAACATAGTTAAGGACTTTGAGGCAGGCAATGTAATAGCCTACTGCATGTTTTCAAGATGAATGTGTCCAACATAGGTTGCCAAGGCGACACACAAAGGTCACTAAGGCCATATATAAAGAGCAGAGCTCTGTGTTAGTGGACGATTTGAAACTGCAGTGGAACGAGAAAAAGACTCACCAGCAGGTGTCACTAAATTACAATGTGTGTCCAAGTTCATTTTTGAACATGAAATGACGAGGACTCTTTGAATTATATTCTCTTTTGTGGAGACGCATGGGTTAAGCCAATCCTTCAGGAGATGACTGCATATGTGAGGCTGTAACAATCTCAGTGCTTGGAAAAAAAGATTTAAAAAAAAAATTGGGGCATTACAGTAGTTGTGTACAAACATGTCTAACACTGTATGGTGCACATCCTGTTGACTATCCGACCCAGTCCTTCCCTTTGACTTGGGCTATAAGTCTTGTATTTTGGAATACTTATGAAAACGTATCATATTAGTATACAAATGTGTCCAACAACTGTATTTAGACAAGAGTCAGATTGTGTGTTTCTATGTGTGAAAATAAAATAATAAAAAAAAAATATATAACAAAAGCTTACTTCTATTTGTGTTTTTACATATGTAGGCATTTGGTTGTTAGAAATGTTATAAATAATAACAAATAATATGTTTTGATGTTTCTTCTGTGATGTTACTCTGTTCTCTCTAGATGTGTATTGCAATAGAGTAAAATCAATACTTTTCACCAGTAGGAAACACTATAAGTTTGTCTTCAAAAAACTTCTGATGTCCAAATTATTTATATTTATCATATCCCTCATTTATTCTGCTGGGTATTCAACAACACAACTTGCATTGTTTTTTTGTAAGAGTGTATGATAGGCTACAATGACTGTGTGTCAATGTGCTCAAACGATAGCCACTCTTGGCCTGGTTTCGTTTCCAAATAGGTTGACTCAAATAACAGGATTGTCTAACTTAGACTGGTTTCTTTTGTTCCTTTAAGTAGGGTAATGCTGGTTAATCACCTTGGATGAGAAGAGCCCCAGATCGTTTGTTCCTGCGTTCTTCAGGGGAGGAGGGTCTCTTGCTCTCTCTTGCCCAAATGTGAGTCTGTATCAGTCAGAGAGAGGAAGCCCTCTCTGCTGGTACATCAGGGACGGTGGACAAACACCACACATCACACACAAACATCACACACAAACATCATGGACATACAGTACACAGTGCTGTGTTGCCTGCACTGAGGAGTTCAGACACTGTGGCCAGTTAATTGTTTGCTAATTGTTTGCCTGTATAATTGTTTACCCATGGAGATTACCCCCAGGCAGACAGGCTGCTGAATGGACCATCTGCCCTAGAGCAGATTTGACATTACTGTGAAAGATGGGATTTAACCTCAAGGGTAACACTTTACGATAAGGGTACATGAATTCTCATGAATTCATGCATGAATTAATGCATGAATCATGCATTAATTCATCCCTTAATATATCATGAATAATTATGACTTAACATGAATCCACTGATTGTCATTAATGTCATTAATGAATTCATGCATAAACAACTCATCATCTTATGCATTAATTACGGTTGGCACATCATCATGAATCATGATTAATTAAGCATGATCATGATGACTTTTTGTCGGACAAAATCGTGGACGTCACTGTCATGGAGAAAAAAGAAAAGTTATTACACATGAATTCATGTTAACTAAATGTTATGAGTTATCATGAGTTAATTCATTAAAGAGTCACTTCACCCCATAACTCCACCCACTTCACATTTCTGAAAACGGCTTTCAAAATGGGCGAGACGTTCTGAAATTTGGAGAGAGAGTGCAGCACTGCTGCAACCAATCAACCATGGTGATTTCGTGTCAATCTGGGAATGAGTGCTGCAGACATGGCTTATCACAGGTAGGCTAATCAGGGCAGCAGGTGTTGGGGCGTTTCAGTCCTAATTTCTAACGACCCGGTGACGTAGTGTCGGACTAGAAGTGCAGGACAACGTCAGCATTCCAATAGGATTTTGGACCAACATGCCATGGCATGTTTTCAAACGGTAGTATGCGCGAGAGAGCAATATCTCCAATACAAAATCAGACGAAATGTTACTTTTGTCGAGAAACACGATTTTTGTCAATATTAACCCTGGTAATAGTACAGTTCACCACTTATGAGTATTTTCAATCAATCAACAGCTCAAAAAACCTATTTTAGGGTGCAGTGACCCTTTAACTCATGCATTAATTATACATGAAAAGCTCATTAATTAACATGAATTAATTGTCTGTCATTAATGACATCAGGTATGGACAACAAATCATCTTGAGCATTAGGTACAGTGGATAAATCATTAAGAATAATGATCAATGGGAGTCACGTGGGGTCGCCGAGCAAGATGGCTGCTCACTAGAAGTTGTCCAGAAGCCTCACCGAAATAATGTAATTAATCCGTCAATATCTCCTTATTTACTGTTATTTGTTTACCCAGCAACGACCATTCTTTGTTTTTTCGTCAATTTGCCGTCGAATATAGCATATACCATGGCTACATCCTCGAAATATTTCAAGTCCACACGTGGAAAGCCTGCCATGGATGTTGGTGGTACTAGCCCCAAAGGCTGTGAGCAAAATGCTAGCCTAGAAAACGTTCTGGCTGAAATGAGTAAAATGAGCTCCACGCTCAATACAGTGGCTACAGACGTGTCAACTATTAAAGAGACTACAACGGAACTGAAAAATACTGTCAGCGCCATGCAAGAACGACTGACTGCAGGTAGAAACCCGAATGTCTGATGTGGAGGACACTACACAACAGTTGCTCAATGACCGCGAGGTAAATGGTAAGCGGCTAGACACGTTGTGGAGCCGTGTAGAGGATTTAGAGAACAGAAGCCGCCGTAATAATATCAGGCTGCTAGGCCTGGCAGAGGGCAAGGAAGGGGACAACATGAAGGCATGCATTGAAAAGATCTTGTCTGAGGGGTTAGGCATGGACATGGACAGTGAACTTGAAATTGAGAGGGCTCATCGTTCTCCCGGTTTTCGTCTGGAGGAGAACAAACCTCCGAGATTAATAATGATCCGATTTTTGCGATCTTCTGCAAGAGAGAAAGTATACTCTAAGAATTAGAGGTGCTTCGAGGCACTTTGGGGATTCTCCAGGAACCTTCCCATCTTTGGGGTTCTTTGAGGAACCTGCATGGCCATTGTTTGTCCGCGAGCGTGGAACATTTTGAACTGCCGTGACGGACTTTCCAACGACTTTCCATTCAACGAACAACTCAAAGGTGGGTAACATTAACGTTAGCGAGTCTATACTGCTTAACATTAACTTTTATATCTGTCAATTAATTTTAGACCTAGAAATGTCTAGTGACAACATGTCCGGGGTAGTCAGCGTCGACATGAATATTCCCATAGTCCAGCTGCTAAATCGGTTTTGGTTATCACTTATCATAGCTAGCTAGCAGCTAATCGTTCCCTGAATGCTAGCTTAGTTAACGTCAGTCATAATACACAAACATACATTTAGCCTAGGCTACTATAATCTCCTATTTTTCCCGTTTGACTAAAGATATGTTTAAAGCTGTCGTTGAAAATGACACCACAGTTTGTTTGATACTTGGGATGCCAGCACCAGCTAGCAATGTCGCCACAGTAGTTCGTACAGTCTGCTGCCTCTGCTAGTTGACAGTTACAAGTAACGTTAGCAGCTAAATGGAAACATTGTTATCATGTTGTTACATTGGACTAGTGTTGCGCAGTGTTGTCGCCACTAGGAATCCTGTTAGATTTTAATCCTTTTTTTTTTTATCACAATGGATTTATTTGCAAAGTGAATTATAGAATCAAAGGGGTGTAGAAATCTGACCTTTTCTTTACCTTTCATTCATTTCAGAATGAACAAATCTGTGGAAGAAGAAGTGTGTGACTGGCTATCTCCCCCATGGGTCTGCTTTAAGCTGCATGTGGTGAGCTTATTGCCCTTCTATGCTTTTATCAACTATTCCTGTTTGCTTTTGTTTATGTAAAGCACACTGAATGACCTCTGTGTATGAAATGCGCAATATAAATAAAGTTGACTTGACTTGCCTTGACTTATACAACAGGACTATGGGTCAATTTACGCCAGACTTACACTTTAACATCCAGGATCGTCATGAGTCCAATATTGCTTCTAAGCAGCCGTTCTCCTTGCATAGGACCTCTCACAACCAATCGTACTTTGCATTAAACGTGTTTTTTTTATCATTTGCAGACTGGACCGAGTAATCAGACAGCCAATGTGCAAGGAGAGGATGCAGCCAGCGTGCAAGGAGAGGATGCAGCCAGCCTCAGGTGTCACCAGGAAAAAAATGCGGGCCGAATGCCTTAAGAAACATCCCAATCTATCCATCCTGCAAGACAAAATGATCCGCACACGAGTAGAGAGGAGAAAATACTTGCAAACTCATTCAACTATGGAGGCCCTTGAAGAATATCCTGGGCTAAGATTCCCAGTTATAGTAAGTACTATAACTAACGATTCCCTCATCAGCTCTAAAATCAAATGTATCTCACATAGTATTTAATATTTGTTTTCTCTCTCTCTGTGGCTGTCTCTCTCTGTCTATCTGTGTGTGTGTGTGTGTGTGTGTGTGTGTGTGTGTGTGTGTGTGTGTGTGTGTGATTACAGCTCCTCACAGAATCACAAAGCCAGCTAGATGTTGACATAGACCGCAGCATCATGACAGGAATGGGTCAAATCGCAAAGAAGGTCATAGAGGAATGTCAGCGGCGAGCTACTGGACAGGACCTCTTTTGCATGTATGAGGAGGCCAAATCAATGCAACATGAGGAGTGTCACAGAGGTGAGAGTTCAGGGTATCCTCTCTATTATATTAAATGCATGTGCCATGTCATCTAAGTTAATCTTATTAGTCATTCTTAAATATAATTCAATTTTACATTTGCAAATGTAAAACATACAACAATACACTGTATACATGCAAGCACTAGTGAATGAATGTACATGTGGGAAAGTTCTTTCTCTAATATATTTTGAATTTCTATTTCTCTTTTAAACAAAAGGTCTGCAAGTCATCCTGGGCACCTTGCTCCTTCCATACCTGTTCAGAGAGAACCCCAAAGCACTTTATGTGATCAATAGAAAGGTAAGGTTTGTCAATTAGCCAAAATTATGTTTGTTGCTTGTTATTGATTTCCCATTTGTAACATCTCATTGTCGTTTGTATGTGTTAATGTATGCATTTATCTATGTATGTATGTATGTATGTATGTATGTATTTATTTATTTACTTATTTATTTATTTGGTTGCTAGGATCCAGAGGTTCCAACGCCGGTACTGGTCATTACAGGGAACCCCTTCATGGAGGCTTCTTTTGCTGTTCAACTCGACTTTCAGGATGTCCTTACCCAAGAAGTTGATGAGGTCACCCAGGCTTTGGCCACCCTAATGTCTATTTATTTTGTTTTTAATATTGAATACCATAAGAGTGTAAAAAACACCCTCTGTTTCATACAAAAATACCTAATGTCAAACACACCAGAGGGAAAGATCAGCCCCACTGTAATTAAAATGGCCAATTATTTATTTTCTTAATTTGTTTTGTATTGGTCGAAATATATATATCTCTGAGGATATAATGCAAAAAAAAAGAGTCTCACACACACACACACACACACTCAGAGTTTGACTCTTTGCTCTGCTGTCTCCTTTAGGTAGTAGGTAGTGTTTATTATTAATTATTTATTTATTTTGTTTGTTTATTTTGTAATTATTATTATTATTGTAGGCTATGTATTTATTAATGTATTAACTTTATTCATTCATTCATTCATTCAATTATTTATTCATTCATTTATGTATTTATGTGCCAGGATCCAGAGAATACTTGTTAAATTATTGAATAAAATCTGTGGAAAACATTCCTTTGTTGTCAGTATTGTCAATAATAATAATAATAATAATAATAATAATAATAAACATAAACATGCATGATAACAACATGCATGATAAAAGGCCTAGTAGTAATAATAAGGCCTAATAATTGAAGGGTTCCTTGAAGAACCTTTCATGAAGGATCCCTGAGGAACCCCTGTGAGCTGAAAAGGTTCCCCCACAGTGGCAATGGTGAGGAACCCCAAAAGGTTCCTCGAGGCTCCTCTAATTCTTAGAGTATACTTAAAGCAGCGAAGAAGAAGGGTGGAGCGACGTGGAGCGGATGTAAACTTTCACTTTTCCCAGACATGACAAGAGATCTGGCTGAAAGCTGAAAAGCCTTTGCAGCGGCCAAACAGCTACTGCACGCCAAGAACGTGAAGTTCACCCTTGCTTTTCCTGCGACACTCCGGTTTACGTGGATGGGGAGGAGCAGAAAGTTTCAAGATGCATCGGAGGCTGTCAAGTTCATTGAACAACACGGAAGGTGACGAGAGGGACCACGTTGATGAGGAGTGATGCACAATGACAGTTAACCTTAAGGGAGAGTTTGAGAAAGGTATGGTGAGGCTGGATGGTTTCTATCTGAGGCTATCTAAACCTAGGAGGGCGGACGTTCCACAGACCAGCAGAGTTTATTTTTATTTTGTATTGTTATAACAGAGAAGGGTCTCTAGTTAGTAGGAGTCTCTTCAGTGAATGTTTAGACGTTTTTGTGTTTTTCCTTCTATTGTAGAGGGAGTGTTTGTTTTGACCAGTTTGGTCATATATGTTCTTTTAAAAATTACATTTGGCACATGCTCAGCATCAATGGTACAAAAACGTATGGATAATGTAACTTAGGTCAGGCAACATGGTTCAGTTATTTAGGCTATATCTTATACTATTACTTACAATATTTTTTACTTTCTCATGGTATGAATGGCAAATAATGTTTATGTTAAAATAGTATCCTGGAATATTAATGGCTGTGGGAATCCTGTGAAAAGGAAGAAAGTACTTTCATATCTCAAACATAAACAAGCTGACATAGCATTCATTCAGGAGTCACATCTAATGGATGAGGAAGCTAAGAAATTTAAAAGAGACTGGATTGGGCAGGTGCAGGTCTATTATAGCTCCTTCTCAAGCAAGAAAAATGGAGTTCTTATTTTGGTGCATAAAAGGTTAAACTTATCAGTTTTAAGAGAATTTAAGGATACTAACGGTAGAATTATTTGTCTGGAATCCATCATAAATGGTATGGCATTGACATTGTGCAACATCTATGCTCCTAATAAAGGAGATCCCTCTTTTTTTCATGAGGTCAATACTATACTGGGAAACTCACAGGGACAAATTATTTTGGCAGGAGATTTCAATCAGGTCTTAGATGGGACCCTTGATAAAAGTAGATTTTTAGGGACTTCAGCACCAAAGGATAGAAGTGCTATTCACATGTTGCGTGAAGACAATGGTTTGGTTGATGTATGGCGATTGGTTAATCCAAGCAAACGAGAATACACATTCTACTCACATTGCCATAAATCCCACTCCAGAATAGACTTTTTTTTGGTCTCACAGACCCTGATTAATGCTGTTATTGATAGTAGTATTAACGCTATTTCCCTGTCAGACCATGCACCTGTTGAACTTTGTGCGAATATCCACTCAGATAAACTTAGGCGGGGCAGATGGAGATTGAGTACTTCTTTATTGCAAGATGAGGTATTTACTACAGGACTTGCAGAGGACCTATCCTCATTTTTTGAGATCAATATGGGTAGCACAGATAGCGTGGCAATGGTTTGGGAGGCATCTAAGGCCTATATTAGAGGCAAGCTTATTGCACAAACCTCCAAAAGAAAAAGAGAACATATTAATAAAATTCAAAAATTGGAAGCAGAATTACATGACATGGAAAAAGATTTGGCCAATCAGTATTCTGACAGCTTATTTAAAAACATTTGCCAATGTAAATTTCAAATTCATGACATCTTTAATAAAAAGGCAGAACATGCATTGTTTAGACTTAAGACAACCTTTTATGAGTCAGGAGAGAAAACTGGTAGACTTTTGGCCAGACAACTCAAAGAACAAAACTCCGCTCACATAATTCCAGCAATAAGAGCAGGGGGCTCTCTTGTTACATCCTCTAAGGAAATTAATGATGTCTTTAAGGAATTCTATGACAATCTGTATAGGGGTGGTTGACGTTTTAGGCCGAAAAAAAGTTTTTGAAAAAAAATTCAGACATTATGCATGGAAATCACTTAGTTATGTTGTACTGACTCTCCCATTCCCAAAATATGTATGATCTTTTAGAATTTGTATTGGAATTCATATTTATTCACTAATGTCTTGTGTTAGTGACTAAAATTATCATATGGTGTGACATGAAAGTTATTGTGTGTAAAACTATGATGGGGTATATATTTTTTATGTGAGTCAGTGTATCATAATCTTCTATCTTTACTTCATCAAGATCTAGCATTTCCTTGTGGAAATGTATTATATTTTACAGTATATTTATTCATCAATACACAAAGTAAGGCATTTGTCCCTAATCTTTCAATAAACTTCATATTAATTTGGACATATCTTGATACAAAAGAAATGAAATGCATACAATGTTTGCTGACCCTATTTCCTATCTGTTACATTCAGATTTGTATGATTTAGACTCCGAAAGCCTTTTTATTTTCATAATTTCTTGATGTTTCTTGATGTCACACCAAATGATATGGTGTCACACCATATGATAAATCACACCAAATAACAATCTGTTAACGCAAAAATGTGAATATATGCATTTCACAAACAATAAATCACAGTTTAAGACAAATATATCACATAAAGGATCACTGTTAAAAACTCAGAACTTTGTCAAACAGAATTCCACCAGATATTGTATAGCACTTGGGTAATAGGTGCCACATATTAAATAATAAATGTTAACAAAATGTTAAATATGTTAAAATATGTATAACTCTAAACTATTAATTAAACATATGTTTGAAAAAAACATTATTTATGTAGGAAAATACAGATTATATCATATAGTGTGACAAATAAATCATATGGTGTGACAGCAAAACCCCATCACACCATATGATATGGGGTCACTCCATATGAGGTTTCATGCACTTAGCAGAACAATGAGTCTTGAGGCTACATGCTAGGACCAAAATCATATGCTCACTTTAACATGGTAACATAGATGTAAAGGTAATTTTGACCAAAAAACTATTTACTTTTGAAATTTTCCTGAAAAATGGGTCACACCAAAAGACAGTGAAAAGTGGAACTGAGATAGGAGTGCTGGAAATACTTGATTTATTGAAAGAAATATGAGAGATAACTCAACATGTAAACTTTCAATGTCCTTCTGAGAAGTTACTGTATTATACTTCCTGAATGAGGAAGGACCCCCTATCCCTAAAGGTCTCCACACAATTGCACATTTAAAAAACATAATTTAGGGTCACACCATATGATATTGATTTTTGGGACAAAATGTTTTTGTTTATGGCTTGTTCAAAAATATTATGCCTGGACTTTAAACACTACAGACTTAAAAGTAGACATATTTAGTATTCATTGTATTTAAGTAATGGGAAAATATATTAAATAGATTTTTTTTAATTCAAAATCAAACTTTATGAAATGGGCTCGGGACAGTCACGTTTCCTGGTTTGGCTGAACATTTTGAGAAATAGGAATATGACTGGCATGAATGGTCCATATGTTCATATAAATCAGTTTTTTCTGAACAATATAACCACATTTATTTTTAGATTAGACATTTCTTTACTTCAGTTTGACACTCTGGACCAAAAAAAGGCCATGTCATGTCAACCACTCCGTTTGGTACTCCAAATAAGACAGAAATGTTGGACTTTTTCACAAATGTCAACCTCCCAATCTTATCTGCTGAACAGGCAGATTTTCTTGATAAACCAGTGACTCAGGATGAGGTGAAAACTGCTATTAGAGCTATGAATACAGGGAAATCACCCGGAACTGATGGGTTCCCAGTAGAGTACTATAAAGAATATAATTACTCCAATATTGACAAAGGTATTTCAGGAAGCTTTTGAGACTGGTACATTGCCGCCATCTCTTAACGAAGCACTTATATCGCTGATTCCAAAGAAAGGTAGAGATCATATGGACCCTGCTAATTTCAGACCAATTAGCCTCATTAATGTTGATAGTAAAATACTGGCTAAGGTGTTGGCCCTAAGGCTTGAAACAGTTTTACCATACATTATCCACACAGATCAAGTGGGCTTTATAAAAGGTAGATCTTCTACAGACAATCTGCGAAGGCTTATGCACTTAAAGGGATATTCCGCCATTTTTGGAAATGTAGCAACGAGCAACGAGCAAAACAATCGATATTTACCTTGTTCCCGTTCATCCAGCCATTCTGTGAGTCTGGCTATGCAACTTTTAGCTTCAGCCTAGCATAGATCATTGAATCGGATTAGACCATTAGCTTCTCGCCTGCTAGCTTCATGTTTAAAAGTGACTAAGATTTCTGGTAATTTTCCCATTTAAAACGTGTCTCCTCTCAAGTTAGAAAGTGCAATAAGACCAACTGAAAATGAAACCTGGCGTTTTTCTAGGCTGATTTGACATGGAACTACACTCTCATCTGGCGTAATAATCAAGGCAACTTGCAAACGTACCATAGGCGCAGTGATATCTTACGCAGCATCTGAAAATAGTCCCCATAGACAACAAGCAGTAGTAGTGCCAGTAGCTGCAAGTTGCCTTGATTATTACGCCAGATGAGAGTGTAGTTCCATGTCATATCAGCCTAGAAAAACGCCAGGTTTCATTTTCAGTTGGTCTTATTGCACTTTCTAACTTGAGAGGAGACACGTTTTAAATGAGAAAATTACCAGAAGTCTTAGTCACTTTTAAACATGAAGCTAGCAGGCGAGAAGCTAATGGTCTAATCCGATTCAATGATCTATGCTAGGCTGAAGCTAAAAGTTGTATCGCCAGACTCACAGAATGGCTGGATGAACGGGAACAAGGTAAATATCGATTGTTTTGCTCGAGGGAAGGTGGAAAATGAGCGTATTTCCAAAAATGGCGGAATATCCCTTTAATGTGGTCACACTCTTCCAGTGCAGCGCCAGTGGCTGCCATATCATTGGATGCTGAGAAGGCCTTTGACAGGGTTGAGTGGGGTTTTTTACACTCGGCCCTGTCAAGATTTGGTTTTGGTCCTGGCTTTGACAGGTGGATAAAAATAATGTATAGCAATCCCAAAGCTGCAGTCATGACAAATGGTCTAACTTCGTCATTCTTTAATCTTTCTAGAGGAACCCGGCAGGGATGTCCTCTTTCGCCACTCTTATTTACAATTGCATTGGAACCTCTGGCAGTGGCCATAAGAGAACACCCTGACATTAAAGGAGTAGAGGGTGGTGGAATTGAGCATAAGCTAATGCTGTATGCGGATGATATTCTATTTCTGACTAGTGATCCTCAAAATTCCTTACCTTCACTAATGAATGTCATTGGCAAATATTCCGAGCTATCAGGTTATAAAATCAATTGGTCTAAGTCTGAGGCGATGCCAATATCTAAACACTGTCACCCACAAGTAGTAACACAGTACAATTTCAGATGGGTTCCAAGAGGCATGGTATATTTGGGCATCAAGTTATGTCCAGACATCAGCGAGATAACAACTCTGAACTTTGAACCACTTCTTCAGAAAATCAAAACAAATCTAGGAAAATGGGGAAAGTTGAACCTTAGTCTTTGGGGTAAAGTTAATGTAATTAAAATGGTAATAGCACCACAGTTTAACTACATATCTATGATGTTACCGCTTACCATATCTGATCATATTTTTAAACAATATGATAATCACATTAGAGAATTTCTTTGGGCAGGGAGGAAGCCCAGATTTAAGATGAGTAAAATGTGTGCGCCCAAAGATAAAGGAGGGCTCAGCCTGCCTGATGATAGACTCTATAGTTTGTCATTTGAAATGGCTAAAATTGCCAACCATTGGAGAGGAACGGTGTCTGGATTGGAGTGGGCCGCTATAGAGAGGACTATTGCTACACCATTTCATCCTATAAATGTGATATCCCAACATAGGAAGGAGAAAGGGAAGGAGGTGAATCCAATTGTTAAACATTCTTGTGAAGTCTGGGCAAAGGCTCATAAAATGCACAAACTATCACAGTACAAACAGCCCTATGCCTCACTTTGGTTCAATCCAGAAGTACAAATAGGGAAAAAGAAAGTTTTTTGGAAACGGTGGCTGGATAATGGAATAAACACAATTAGTGACCTTTATAAAGATGGTGTATTTATGTCATTCACGGAATTGGTCCATACGTACAAACTGGAAGATAGAGGAGACTATTGGAAGTATCTACAAATCAGACATTGTGTGATGAAAAAGTTTCTGTCAGGTAAAGCAGATAACCCAATTGTTGACTATCTTGACAACCCATTTAACCATAAGGCTTCAACATTTTACAAAAACTCAATTTACTTAACTAGCAGCGTGTGTGACAATTTGAGAATAATCTGGCAGAAAGACCTTGATTGTACAATTGACATGGATACATGGACACGGATTATGGCTGATAATGGTAAATATATTAAGGAAGCTAGGGGGAAATTTACTCAGTACAAAATCCTGCACCGGTACTACTGGACACCAAATAGGCTTTTCAAAATAGGTCTAATAAATACCAATATGTGTTGGAAATGCAAATCTGAGATGGGCACCTTTTTGCACCTCTTATGGGACTGCTCTATGGTAAAGCCATTTTGGCATAACATACTGGATTTCATGGGGATATGGGCGGGAGTTGCCTTGCCGATATCTCCAAGACTATGCCTCTTGGGAGATAGAACAGAAACTCCAACCCTGACAAAAAGTGCATATTCAGTTCTGATGGTTGGGTTGGCCTCTGCTGCCCGAATTATATTAAGACACTGGAAATCACCCATAACCCCTACAATGCAGGAGTGGAAACTCCTCATGAGTGAGACAGCATCATATGAGGTTATGTTGGCCAGGATAAGGGGCAAAGAGCCTGGGACACTGGGGATTTGGGATTACTTTATGGTCCACCTGACCTCTAATTAGTGGCCTGATTGTGAGATTGTGACTGGATTTTTATGTACTTCATTTGACATACTGATGTTTTGTTTGATTGCTTTGTCTGACTAAAGCTATTGTGTTTCTTGCCTGATCTATTGTATGCTTTTTTCTTTTTCAATTTTCACACGGCTTATTGCCAGGATGATCTATGTTTTGACTGAGCTATTACCTCAGTGCCTGACCTTATATGATCTTTGTTAACTGTACCATATGAGCTGATGTTTGTTATTATGTGTTTTAATTGCAAATAAAAATTTAAATAACAAGAATAATGATCAATTACATGATCATGTTGATTTCTTGGTTTTTGAAATGTGGCATTAACTCTGGTAGCTAAAACAAGGCATTAACTCTGGTAGCTATTTGAATGGAATGGAAAGGCTATATTTTACTTCTCGTATTCAAAAAGAAGCAGAAATTCCTAATACCTTGAAATTGAAAAGGATACCAAATACACCGATGTACTTGAAATTATGTTAACCAGAGTTAATGCCTTGTAAAAGTAGCAAAATGCTACTGTTTCGCCAGAGGGGGGTGCCAAACTTCATTTGTTTTATTGTAAATGTTTATTCTGGTGTTACCAACACACCTGTAACTACATGCATTTATTCTGTGAACGGGGCTTAGATGCAATATTATAACTTTACACACTACATGTCCATATACTTTTCTATTTCCACATAGATTTTCATGATCCTACTACCTACCCCACATAGCATTTCATTTACATGGAAATGACACAAAATACAAACATGCCTTGTTTTATTGTTATTACTGTCATGGTTATTTGTTGTGGAGACTTTGTGGGAAAGCATTAATTAACTGCTGTATTTGAAGAGGAAATAGTGACTGATACCAAGTGAAAAAGATAAACAGTTTTTTTTAATACCCTAAATATCACACTTAATGCACGTTTTTCCAAAATTGAGGGCCCTTTCGAGAGTTAAGAGACACTAAATACAGACTTTAAATTGTTTACACATGCTTATTATGAGTTGATCTTCCACCCTAGAAAATTTGGGGAGGCTGGGGAACATATAAGTCAAGATATTAATGCCCAGACATGGCATGTGATTTTCAAGCTGTAAAAATGAAAGAATTTCAAGGTCTAAAAAAGATATAAAGACAGATGATTTCCACAGAAATATTTCACAGGCCTTGGTTTTAGGACCCATTGATGATATACACAAAGTTTGAACAAAATCTGAGACGGTGCAGCAACAATCTTGTCTGATTTGACACGGAATGACCCAAAAGCAATAACACACGAGCCCACCAAATTTGATTAATTTCCGTGAATGTTTGTGTCAACCACAACAGACAATGCGCTAGGTGGCACTATAGAGTCCTTAAGCCACACCCTAGGCCAGAGCTCTGTCTCTGACTAGCGATAGCAATAACACACAAGCCCACCAAATTTGGTTCATTTTTGTGAATGGGTGTGGCAACTACAACAGACAACGCACTAGGTGGCGCTATAGAGTCCCTACGCCACCCCCTAGGCCAAAGCTCTGTCTCTGACTAGCGATAGCTATAACACACAAGACCAACAAATTTGGTTCATTTTCGTGAATGTTTGCGTCAACCACAACAGACAACGTGCTGCTAGGTGGCGCTATAGAGTCCCGAAGCCACACCTTAGGCCAGAGCTCTGTCTCTGACTAGCAGAAGCAATTCCA
>NC_084994.1:43039050-43079050 GCF_963854185.1 Sardina pilchardus
GAGTATGTTTTTCTTTTGAAAGGTTGATCTCATGCTTTTGTCTTTAGATGATGCTGAAGCCATTAAAAGTTTGGCACAGTCTTGCCAGCACCCTGAACCTCCGTGTCCATGTTTATTATGACCGCCGTGAAGCGTCATACATACACACAGGTACACACACCTTCACATTCATGCACGTACACACACATGTATAAACACAAACAAACAAAGACACACACATACACACACAGTAGACAAGTAGGCATAGACCTCTGAAGTTCGCCTACAAAAAGGATCCAAAGCTGCCATCTTTGCCCATATAAGGAGATCCAGGAGTTAATTGAAGCTAACTGCCTATGGCAAGTTGCATTGTAAGTTAGCTCTGGGGTAGCAAAGATCAAAGTGTGCCATCTTCACCGAAGATCACAATATCCACTAGACGGCAGTGGACAAAACTGCGTAGCGAAAAACGTCTGCATTTCCAATGTCATCATCCCCGCGAGAGTTTAACAGGTGCGATAATTGAAAATCCCCATGTTATTTTCCCATAGAAAAAATCTCAAGATACCGGATCTCCTTATTTGGGCAAAGATGGTAGCTTTTTTGTAGGCGAACTTCAGAGGTCTATAGCCATGCACACACACATAAGTGTACACGCATGCATGCACAAACACACCCACATGCATGCACACCCCCCACCCCCCCATACACACAAACATGCACACACATACATACAAACACACACACACCATTAACCCCCCCCCCACACACACACACACACACACTCACAAGTGAACAGAAACATAAAACACACACAAACACAAGCAAGCAGACACACACACACACACACACACACACACACACACTTTTTGTCGGACAAAATCGTGGACGTCACTGTCATGGAGAAAACAAGAAAAGTTTTTACACATGAATTCATGTTAACTAAATGTTTTGAGTTATCATGAGTTAATTAATTTACTCATGCATTAATTATACATGAAAAGCTTATTAATTAACATGAATTAATTGTCTGTCATTAATGACATCAGGTATGGACAACAAATCATCTTGAGCATTAGGTACAGTCGATAAATCATTAAGAATAATGATCAATTACACATGATCATGTTGATTTCTTGGTTTTTGAAACCACTCCTTACTCCTTACTTCTGCTCCTTACCAAACCCTCTTGCTTCATCTTCTAGGTGCCTCAGTTGCTTGCAACCCAGGGGTGCATGCACGTATCTGTGCAGTGACTCGATCCCTGCAGAGCATTTTGGCTGAGAATAGACTCTGCCAAGCTTGGTTTCTCTTAACAATCACTCAGTTTCAGCTACGACATGGCTTTATGCTCTTCACTTGTACCGCTCACTTCATTGCCCAACCCACTCCTGCTGAGATGCTCTCATTCTCTAAATTTTGATCTGGTCATTCAAGTCTTCTATTGTTCCAAGCACAACTCCAACATCTACCAATGCTATTGAAATGGGCACAGACCGTTACATCTTTAGGTTATATTGCAGCAGAAATGGTCTAGCACCCAGATAACAAACTCCTTATTGTCCAAATTTGGCCGAAACTGACAATACCAAATGTATAGATACTATAGATCGATACTTTATTGATTCCCAAAGGGGAAAATTCAAGTCTACAGCCAGAATGTTCGCTCTCTGGGCAGCTCTGCCAGGGTTCTTGGATACCTTTCTTAGATTCCCAGTGAAAGTCTTTTCAACTTGCTTGCATTCTTTGGGATGCTTTTGGTTTCTTCTCGACTTCTGCCAGCGCAGTAAGTTCCTGCATGATCCCTGCTAAGCACTGCATGTAATGACCCTGAGCTCCGCTATGGTAAGCAGTACCGCTCGTACTGACCCTGAGCTCCGCAACTGCATGCCGTACACTCCTGCACTGACCCCAAGTTCCGCAACTGCAAGCTGTACTATCCTGCACTGACCCCAAGCTCTGCAACTGCAAGCTGTACTATCCTGCACTGACCCCAAGCTCTGCAACTGCAAGCTGTACTATCCTGCACTGACCCCAAGCTCTGCAACTGCAAGCTGTACTATCCTGCACTGACCCCAAGCTCTGCAACTGCATGTCGTACACTCCTGCACTGACCCCAAGCTCTGCAACTGCAAGCTGTACTATCCTGCACTGACCCCAAGCTCTGCAACTGCAAGCTGTACTATCCTGCACTGACCCCAAGCTCTGCAACTGCATGTCGTACACTCCTGCACTGACCCCAAGCTCTGCAACTGCAAGCTGTACTATCCTGCACTGACCCCAAGCTCTGCAACTGCAAGCTGTATTCCCATGCACTGACCTGTGTTGCCCTGTAATGACCCGAGCTCTGCTACTGCGAGTTCGTTGCCCTGCATGTCAAAGTTAACCTTGAGGTCTTAAGCTAACTACATCGCACTATGCTGCTCCTCTGCTTCGGCGGACCCTCTCTTCGCAACAGCCAACATTGCCTGGCAGATCTAGCTTTAAAAAAATATTATTATTATTTTTTTTTTTGGCCGGCGGTCGTCCGAGTTCAACACTTACATCAGATCGAACCTTTACACTTCAAATCTCAATCTCAATGACAATACATACTGTAATATTCAAGGTGGCAGGGTCCTGGTCAGGGGTCCCCACATTACTGGCTTTGTTGGGGTGCTCACAGAGATCACACCAAATGCTGCCGGCACAGTCTGGTTGGTGTGATACAGCGGTGCACTTCAGGACCCCGGCCTGCGACCTTGCCCAATTTGCTATCTCCGCGTAATTATAATCATAATGTTTCTGCTACTTAAATCGCAATAGTCTCCTAGCTCAGGTCTAGTCTGGTCCCCTTATTTGTGCTGCATTTGTCCGTCGTCTGGCATCTTGCCTGGCCTCCGCAGCAGGTCAGCCACGATATCATGTTAAGCTTCACGGGTGCCCGCGGTCGTCACTCCGAGCTGACGTCTGCCAGCGCAGTTATCGCCCGGCGCGATCCCATGATGCACTTCACGACCACGAGCGGTAATGCCAGCGCAGAGCCACCGTGCTCACGAGAAGCTTGTCGGGACCCTGACTAGTGACCTACACCAAGCACTCCCACATTTATTTATCTGGCAAATTTTGGATAGTGAACTTTTGAAATGAAGTTCATAACGTATGTTCGAGAGGAACGTGACGAAACTTTGCCACGCCTCCACTTCCTATAAACTTGATCGCTTAGTCAATGCTCACCTGCCGGTGCTTCTGCAGCGTTTTTCTCGCTAGCAACCCACCACCTCCCCATTCGCCTCCCGTTCGTCTCCCGCTTGCCTCCCGTCTCACTTATGTCTGGGGGTGCTCACAGAGATCACACCAAATGCTGCCGGCGCAGTCTGGTTGGTGTGATACAGCGGTGCACTTCAGGACCCCGGCCTGCGACCTTGCCCAATTTGCTATCTCCGCGTAATTATAATCATAATGTTTCTGCTACTTAAATTGCAATAGTCTCCTAGCTCAGGTCTAGTCTGGTCCCCTTATTCGTGCTGCATTTATCCGTCGTCTGGCATCTTGCCTGGCCTCCGCAGCAGGTCAGCCACGATATCATGTTAAGCTTCACGAGTGCCCGCGGTCGTCACTCCGGGCTGACGTCTGCCAGCGCAGTTATCGCCCGGCGTGATCCCATGATGCACTTCACGACCACGAGCGGTAATGCCAGCGCAGAGCCACCGTGCTCACGAGAAGCTCGTCGGGACCCTGACTAGTGACCTACACAAAGCACTCCCACATTTATTTATCTGGCAAATTTCGGATAGTGAACTTTTGAATTCATGAAAATTCATGTACCCTTATTGTAAAGTGTTACCTAACATTTTAATTTATTTCAAATGTAACATGAAAAAAAATGTCAAATGAGTATTAAATGTTGTCAGAATAGTGTCAAGTTAATTGCACATAAATACAGAATGTTGGCTTTGCATATAGCACTGGACTTTGAACTAACTTGCACCTTTGCAGTTTCTACACCTGCATCCTGTATCGTACAGTAACTATTAATAGTGTTCAATACTGTTCTTTTTTTCTGTAGCAGCATGACATAAACCTTAGTGACATTTGGTCAGAGGTATGGAACAAATTAAGCTAATTATGCTAAAGCGCTGAAGTACACATCGTTCAGCTAAGTCTTAACCTAACTCAACATCAGCAGCATGGCTGTGATCATTTGCCCTTTTGCTGTGTCCGTCTTTGTTGCTCTAGGTCACAGTGTACCTGCATCCTGTCTCATATAACTTCAAATGACTTTTTTTCTGCATCAGTATTGCATGCGCCTCTGTGACATTTAGTCCAAATTGTAGCACAGAGACTTGTTCACAGCTTGTGTTCCAGAAATACTCAACACAACCCAACTGTCATCCAGAGGTATGTTAAAAGATCAGGGTGGATCAAGTCATCATATGGCTTTGACTGAGTTAAATTATTCATAACTTAACATAACTAAACTGTCAAAGGATCACATCATTTGACTAAGCATCAATCATATTTTACAGTGAAGCTGCTGTAACCTGGAGGCTGAAATTTGTGATAATATGTCAGCAGAGACTCGCATGTTGTCTGTGGTGTGATGTTATGTTTTCAATACAGTACAGTATATTTGACCTGATGTTTCACAGAACTAACAAAGCTCTGTAGGATTAGTTCTTCTATTTGTGGCACCTGTCAAAACTCTAGGAACTGTAGTGAAATATGCATTTTTAAATGACTATATACTGTATTCACAAGACTTGTAGCTGGCAAGAATACCACAGCTTCCTCATTGGACCCCTATTTTGATATCTGAGAATGAATGGCACAGGATTGAATGGATATCATCAACTCCAAGCATTGCATCCTTTTTGGTGTTGTAAAGTTTTAGCACCAGCATGATAACATCAAACTACAGACTGAATTGTACTCTTTTTGATTGCAGGCAGAGCAAGATGTGCTTTTTAAAGGCATGAAGGTATTTTTGTTGCATTTTCTCCTGAGGCTAACAGGTATGATGCGTTACAAACCTTACACAATTACATACAGTCAAAAATAACGTATGAGTGTGATACAGTATATACAGGAAATGTTGTTTCTTAGACGCTGCTTCCTGTTTTGTTAACAAAATCCAATCAAGTTTAGCTGTAATGTTTGTGACAGTAGTGCATATTTTCCCTCATATTTTGTTTTGGTGGTGTTTCAGCGATCCAGTGTGATGGGAGTATGACCTACTCCTCTACACAAGTCTGTGGTCTTAAAGGGACATCAGTAGTCCTTCCCTGCACATACCAGTATGCTAATGGGGACACATACGGGGGAGGAGAGTGGTACGAAGAGAAGAGTGGGAGAGTCATAAAACACAGTCACTCTAAATATCCTGACTGCAGCCTGAACATAGACAACCTTTCATATGGAGACTCTGGTGTTTATCAGTTTCGGTTTCATACACTCTCACACTTGAAATGGATAACAAGCAAACCTGGCATTACACTGGCTGTTACAGGTAATGTGTAAGGGTTAGAAATGATGTCATTTTATCAGTATTTCTGGTTGATAATTTAAGGTGGTCAACGTCTTATACCTCCCTCATGACTCATGACCCTGAACAGATCTGAGCGTAGAGGACGTTTCTGCACAGGAACAGAATCTGACTGAAGTGACCTGCAGCACCTCCTGCAGTTTGCACCCTAAACTCCAGTATGTCTGGTACAAGACTGGACAGATTCTACAAGACAGAACCACAGCCTCCATACCAGTCTATGAAGTGGCCAGTTACTCCTGTGCAGTGAGAGGTCGAGAAGATCTACGCTCCCCAGCAGTCTGTGAGTACAGATCACCTTCAGTCTCACATCAAGACTTCTTCAGTTCTACCAGAAAAAAAAAAATCATCAGAGAGCAGGACTTACATTTGGACAATATTTTAATCCAGAATGGATTTTACAAAGTGCTTTGTTGTATTAAACAATAATGTGCACGTTGTGCCAGTAGCTTTCCTTATTTATGAAGGTTTTGGTGCTGTGTGTGATTATAGGTGTTCCAGATAAACTGTGCTGGGGTGTGTCCTACTCCTATGAGAATATCTGTGTATTAATGGGCTCATCAGTGGACATTTCATGCACTTACTGGTATCCAAGAGATGACAGCATCAAGGAAATGTTTTGGGTTCACAACCAAAAATCTATGCATCGTCATGCTGGTGAGAAAGAAAATAGTTGTACCCTGAGACTGGAAGACATCAGAGAGAGTCACTCTGGAGAGTATACCTTCAGCTTTACAACAGGAAAGGGGCAGAATTACTCTGGATTACCTGGAGTTAACATCTCTGTTACAGGTAGTATTTTACTGAAGTTTAATGCAGTTTAAGGATTTTAATGCATTTTGTCTACATACATAATTTCATTGCATTGTGGTTTTTATAGATCTGCAGGTGTGGGCACATCCTGATACAGTGAAAGAGAGAGACAAAGCCACCCTCACCTGTAATACTACCTGTACTCTGAGTAACGACACCACCTTCATCTGGTACAAGAATGGGCAGCCTGTGACTGATAAAAACTCAACCAGAGACAACAAGCTCCATCTAAACCTAGTCAGCAGTGAGGATGCAGGCAGTTACTCATGTGCTGTTAGAGGATATGAGAGTCTCTCTTCAACAACTGTCTCTCTCACTGTCCGATGTAAGTAAACATGCCTGAAAAGTTGCAGTCTGTGATTCTGATGAAAGGTTGTTGATGTTGGAACTCAACTGTCAATCAAATCAATTGCTGTACATAAGAGTGTTTAATGTTGTTAATCGCTTGTCATTTCAATGTGCAGAGCCAGGGCTGTATGTGAATAACAACTAAAGGACTGAATTGACAGAAGATGAGCTGCCATGAGCTGAATTTCACAAAAAAATGATATGGATAAGAATCACAGATATTAATGAATTGGTGGTGACAGATTGACATTGACACAATCTTACATGCATGTGTTTTTATATTTGCCAAATCATAAAAAACTAAAACCTATAACCTAGATATAACAGACAAGCCAAAGACTGTCTTCACATAAGTGATATTAGTATATTATCACACGATCATAGTATTTTCCCCTTAAGCCAATAACGTAATAACCAGCAAATAACATAATAACTTATTATTTGGGCTTTATTTAAAAATGGACATAAGGATTATGCTATTGGCTGTTACAGGCCTCATAAGAGTTTGTCAAATTTCTCTCTCTCTCTCTCTTTCTCTGTCACAACCCACAACACCCCTGTAACCCCCCTCCCTCTCTCTCTTTCTCTCACACACACACAGCAATGAAGGTGGGCATCATGTTATTTGTTTTGGTAAAAGGGGTGACGTCTCTACTGGCTGTGGGAGCTTTGATTGCGGTCACTGTAACTTGTGTAAGGTGCGTTTCTTTCAAATATTTTCCCCCCCAATGTTGTTATTGTCATGATGTTTGCACAAAACTGAATTGGCTACAGTATTTGATTTGTAACTATTATTAATCACTTATGTTCACAGAGGTACAAGACGTAAAAGAAACGATGTGCAGGTACTGAATCTTTTCAAATTATGATGAAGTTTCAATGTGTGTGTTTGTGTGTGTGTGTGTGTGTGTGTGTGCGCGCATTCCATTCATCAAACTAACAAGTCTTACTGGGAAGCTACACCACCATGCTGAAAAAAATAAATAGTTTGACCAGCTTAAGGTAGTTTGCTGGTTTTGCTTGTCGTACCACCTCAAGCTGGTAATTTTAGTCGGAAGAAATCCAGCAAAGACCAGCTAAAAGCAGCTAAAAGCAGCTACCAAAATAAGCTGATTTCTAGCTGCGTTTTCTCCAACAATTACCTTCCACTATTCAATGGAACTACACCAGATGTGATAGTGGCATGTACATTCAAAACACGGATTGCTTCAGTTGTGGACAGAGTGTAGGCTATACCAGGTGTTACAGTAACTGCATTTGTTTCATTGTGCGCAGACTGTGAGTGACACGTACATGCCTCTCCAGAGAAGAGCTCAGGACTCAGGAGTGTATGAGACTCTGCAGAGAAGAGAGACGCCCCCTACAGAGATGGAGCTCAAGGATCTTTCATAGACTTTCTTTCATTGTCTTTCAACAGTTGTGTTTTTACAACAAGTGTCTGAACAGCTCCAGTTGATGCTTGTAGCCAAATAAGTCTGTCTGACAGCCTCTTTTCCCACTAGTCATCATATCATTAATATAAACCCTGATCCTAGCCTGAGCCTCAAACTTGTGGCCTTGTTCCCTTTTCAAAATGGATCATAATCATCTGATATTTTTTAGAAGCCTGTGTAGATGTGATGTAAAGCAAATTAAGAGACATTTTGCACCTTCCTCCATACTTCCTCATACAGTACATTTCCCACCTTTCTCCATAGTAGTGAACCAAGTGTGTGGTTGTTTCAAGTAACTCCTTTAGCCTCATTTGGATGATAAGAGTTATATCTTTGGAGGATTGAATACAATTTATGCATATGCGTATTCGTCTTTTTTAAATACTATCTATGTGAAGTATCACAATCATTGCAAAGCTGAACTCCAGAAAACTTTGGAAAAACAGAAACATTGAGGCACTCCTGATAAATATAAAAAGCCATAGAACAAATCTTTCACAGGTGAACCAACCTATTAGTTTTTGAGCTTGTGAATGTAATTTCACCACCTCTGTTCTGTGTGGCTACAACTGTATTTGTAAGCTTGAATCAAAGACAAAAGCACCTTTAGGAAAATAGACAGGTCATTTGCTCAACTTTTTGGGCCTAGTTTTCTGTCAAAGTTTTCTCAATGGATTCCTGGTCAGAACCCCTATTG
Source organism: Sardina pilchardus (assembly GCF_963854185.1). Classification (NCBI taxonomy): domain Eukaryota; kingdom Metazoa; phylum Chordata; class Actinopteri; order Clupeiformes; family Clupeidae; genus Sardina; species Sardina pilchardus. The sequence continues at coordinate 43,047,845 of NC_084994.1, forward strand.
AAACAGATTAAGACTTGGGGCATGTTAAATTTTGTCCAAAAATTCAAGATGGCCGCCGTATGGGCAATTCCATATCAATTGGAACAGGTCCGACACCATGGTCCTCAGTTTTTCCTGATTTTTGGTCAAAATGTTCCTCCATGTCTCATTAGAGGAAAACCAAAATTTTAGCTTGGTATCTTGTTTAGTTTCTGAGATATGGCTCTTCAAATGTGGATAGACGTGTCCTAAAAAAAGGCTGAAAATGCCTGTATTTAATGAGCACCACTTTTTTTTAAACCCCTCTCCTGTCTTAAGCCTACCTATTATTTTCTAAGAATTTGAACACTGGGGCAGTACCCTGTTTAGTTGTCCAATATCACAAAGGAATTATAGTCCTTCCCACCATTGAAGACTTATTCATCGAAACAAACCCATATTTTTTTAAAGCAATGAAAAACAAAAAAACTGTTTTTGTTCTCTTATGGTCATGAATGGATAGCACTCACATTTTTAAAACTTTACATATATATATAGTCCATGAGTAAGAGAACATGTTGAAAAAAAATTGAGATGGTAAGTTTTCGTATTTCGAGGCTATGGGCCTTCAAAGATGGCCAAAATGGTGTTTTTTCCTTAAAATGCCAATTTCATTGCCTTTTTTCAAGGACAAGATGAAATGCAAATCCAACATTTCTTTTTTCCTGCAATAGTATGCCACTTTGTAGACCATGTGAATGTGGTAGATCCGACCTGTCCATTTCAATATCCCCTCAGTACATGTCTGAAGTTAGAAAAAATGAAAAAGTGTCTTGGCTGAAGGAGGTGTTGGTTTGATTTTTATGAACCTCCTAGAAGGACATTATGTGGTTTAACCCCATTTTTTATGTTTGAGGGATCAGATTGCCATCCTGTAAACAGGATAAAAATGTTATATCCCATTTTTACTCTTTATTGATCCCTTAGAATATGTCCAAAAGTTGTCAAAAATGAAAAAGGCGACTAAATTGAGGGGCCAAGTGGATCAAGTCACTCAAGGCTAAAAATGTAATATAAGACAGATGAGATACTGAGGGAGAACACTGTGAAATGTATAACCCCTGTTACGTGGACTTTGAACCCACTGTGTCCCTAACTGAGGTTAAGGGCTAAAAACCACCAACCACCGATCCGGTGGTCTCCAACTTTTTCATATCTCTTGATAGAAAATGTATAGACTTAAAACTCATATATGTTCATCTCTTCATAGCGGTTTTTTGAGACCATCCATGACTTCCTGTGATAACCGGAAATTGGTTTAAAACAGGAAGTAAACTTTAAAAAGGCTGTATCTCTGGGGAAAAAAAACAAAAAGCTGTTGGGGCCAAAGTGTTGAGGCCAAAATCATGGTTTGAGAGATTGTGTAGGAGTATGTTTCAGACCATTTGGAGTTGAGTGCCAACTTTGTATGACATAAAAAAAATCGCCCTTAGGGTTTAACTTGACCAAAAAGTGTAGGCCTCAACAGCTTTTTTTTTTTTTTTTTCCCCAGAGATACAGCCTTTTTAAAGTGTACTTCCTGTTTTAAACCAACATGTATGAGTTTCAAGTCTCAAATTTTCTATCAAGAGATATGAAAAAGTTGGAGACAACCGGATTGGTGGTTGGTGGTTTTTAGCCCTTAACCTCAGTTAACACAGTGGGTTCAAAGGCCATCGTAACAGGGGTTATACATTTCACAGCGTTCTCCCTCAGTATCTCATCTGTCTTATATTACATTTTTAGCCTTGTGTGACTTGATCCACTTGGCCATTTTAAGCCCCTCAATTTAGTCGCCTTTTTCATTTTTGACAACTTTTGGACATATTCTAAGGGGTCAATAAAGAGTAAAAATGGGATATAACATTTTTATCCTGTTTATAGGATGGCATTCCGATCCCTCAAACAGAAAAAAATGGGTTTAAACCCCATATTGTCCTTCTAAGAGGTTCATAAAAATCGAACCAACACCTCCTTCAGCCAAGACAATTTTTCATTTTTTCTAACTTCAGACATGTACTGAGGGGATATTAAAATGGACAGGTCGGATCTACCACATTCACATGGTCTACAAAGTGGCATACTATTGCAGGAGAAAAGAACTGTTGGATTTGCATTCCATCTTGTCCTTGAAAAAAGGCAATGAAATTGGCATTTTTAGGAAAAAACACCATTTTGGCCATCTTTGAAGGCCCATAGCCTCGAATTACGAAAACATACCATCTCAATTTTTTTTCAACATGTTCTCTTACTCATGGACTATATATATATGTAAAGTTTTAAAAATGTGAGTGCTATCCATTCATGACCATAAGAGAACAAAAACAGGTTTTTTGTTTTTCATTGCTTTAAACAAATATGGGTTTGTTTCGATGAATAAGTCTTCAATGGTGGGAAGGACTATAATTCCTTTGTGAGATTGGACAACTAAACAGGGTACTGCCCCAGTGTTCAAATTTTTAGAAAATAATATGGTAGGCTTAAGACAGGAGAGGGGTTTTAAAAAACGTGGTGCTCATTAAATACAGGCATTTTCAGCCTTTTTTTAGGACACGTCTATCCACATTTGAAGAGCCATATCTCAGAAACTAAACAAGATACCAAGCTAAATTTTTGGTTTTCCTCTAATGAGACATGGAGGAACATTTTGACCAAAAATCAGGAAAAGCTGAGGACCATGGTGTCGGACCTGTTCCAACTGATATGGAATTGTCCATACGGCGGCCATCTTGAATTTTTGGACAAAATTTAACATGCCCCAAGTCTTAATCTGTTTCAATAGGGGTTCTGACCAGGAATCCATTGAGAAAACTTTGACAGAAAACTAGGCCCAAAAAGTTGAGCAAATGACCTGTCTAAAAGGCTACATTTGGCTATTTGGGTGAATATGGCAACAGCCTGCACAAACTGTCAAGTCAACAATTGTTTTTGAGTCTGTGAACATAATGTAATTTCAAGGAAGCATGAAGACAATGTCCATTAATACCAGCATCTTGTTCTGACATTGTGCTGAACAGGAAGGGTCTCTCCACAGTACATGAAAAGGTCTCAGCTGCTCCAACAAGATGGGGAGGTGGAGTACATATGTTTCTGTTCACCTCCTATAAAATACTGCCCCCTGGTGGCTTTACTTGGCGACTAAAGGAGACATGACCAGCTTCCCCACTCTTTCCAGTAATGTCTCTCCACTTTAAAATTACCTTAAACAACATTTCAAATTCTCTTTAGACCTGATGGTGACAGTTCACAGCCCTCCCTGCCAACAAAGTCAACAAAGTTGTTGATGACTTACTACAGTCACTACTGGCAATGTTACATTTAAATAAAGTTAAAATTATGCTTTGAGAGAGTGCTGGGTAAATCTTGTTATACTAAAAACAATACCAAATAGACTTTTTGATCTTAATATAAAATTTCTTGGTTAGATTTGATTTTGCAGGATTGGTGAAGAAATGGCCTAGAGCTGTCTGTTCTCTCAGATTGGAACATTCTGATGAAGTGTGGCCATCTATCTTCATTTGAAATGAGACTTCTCAACACAGCAAGTGTAAAAATAGAAGCATGTGTTCATGAGATGTGAAGCAGTTCTGTCTACACCTTCACCACATAACACCAGCACCGCCTTTCCTCTCTGATGAGGTGTTAACATCTCTGGCCCACTCATGACTGAGGCCATTTTGGACAAGTCCCAATAACAGAATCTGATATATTAGTAGTGGCCTTCTGGTCAATCAGATCTTAACTGAAACATTGGCATAAGGGTTCCTTTTTATTTTCTAAATCTAGACTCATAGTTTGATTTGATTATAACGTCAATACCGTAATTTCCCAACTATTAGCCTTATACATTGATTTTGCAACATTTCTTCAGCTATGAGGTTAATACAGGGAGGCAGTTAATATGATGTTAATATGGTTTTGTTTCTTTTAACTGACATAAAACACTGTCCTGCGGCTTATACACAATGTGGCTTACAGTATAAGCAGATACTGTAAGCAGGCTGAAAGTCTAGCAGCACCAGCACCTTGACCACAACACTGAGCAGGATTTTAACTGCATCCTCACTTGCTCTCTCTCACACACACACTCAGTTATGAGCAGGGCTATCTCTTGCAAAAGTCTCAATGATCCCCTTTCTTCTGACAAGTCGTGTTAGTGGCCATTCATTCAGAGTCAGACTACATCCAACTGAAGGTAGGTCAACTGGATCTTATCTGAAAAATCTTTCTAGCATTTTATTATGGACTTTTGTTAAGGGTTAACTAAATAAAACTATACACAAAGCGTTTAAATGTTTACATTTCAAGGGATCGTAATATAGGCTATATGTAACCAATGACTGATGAGCACAGGAAAAGAGAAAGTGATGTTTGTAAGTCTGGATTCCCAACAACAAAAACAATTCCCTTCAACAAATACATAAACAATACTCCTGTACAATAGCAGTCTCTGGTGTTATAGTATTTTGGTGAAGGAATGGCTTTAAGCTCCATTCTTTCAGCTTGGTAGATTGGGAGATCCCTTTTCTGAGGAATAGAACTCAACTAAACTCACACAGCAGATGAGGCTTTGAGTTCCAATGACTCCCTCTATTTTTGGGTATTATTATTTAAACAAAATATTGATATTTCAAATGGATGTGTAGAATCTCTGAATTAACCAATGCTATAGTATTCCATGACGTACACAGGGAAACTATGCATTTGTAATACTCAATATCCCTAATTATTTTCTGAATAAGAGGCATCCATTTTGATATAGTATAACAGGTCATTCCCAGAGGTCATGTTATATTAGTTGACAGAGTTATTGAGGTACAGTAATGGAAGGGACTTTAGGATGTGTGATGCAGATGAAATGCTCTGTCTATCTTATGGCATCATTTAGATCATTATCAGAGGTCCTATTATGTCAGTTGTTAACTGAGCTGGTTATTAAACTGAAAGTCCAGCAGCACCAGTACCTTGACCACAGCAATTGAGCAGAATTCATCCTCCCCTCCTGCTCTCTCTCTGATGAGGTGTTGTTGACAACTTTCCTACACTCAGTTATGAGTAGGTCTATCTCTTGCACAAGTCTCAACAACAGCATCTCTTTTACTCTGACTAGTCAGGTCATGTTGGCGGCCATCTTTCAGACTGCACCCTTTAGAATGTCAAGCTGTTGGACCTGCAGTAAGTGATAATATATGATCAGTTTAACCCTGGCATCACTTTCAACTTCATGTTGGGCCCAGCTGGAATTGATTGGCTTAACAAATGTATACAGTATGTCTTGTGAACCAAAGGACATAATAAGGAGATACTGTAGGCCTACGTTTATATACTGTATTTTATTTTCTCAAGGTGATATTTGATTTTCTCTAGCCTATTTTTGTTCAACTTGTCCAAACATTATAGTAATTATCTTCAAGAGAGTTTTTTTATGCATTTTTCTTGATTTAAAGCCTTAATTTCTTATTTATGTATTACTTGAAATATTTTGAAGCACTTTTGGTATTTTGCTGATTTAACAATGTAACAATATAGGCTACATAATCTGCCATTGTCAAACCTTGCACCACTCAGTCAATACCTTGTCTCTGACAAGGTTGATTTCTAAAGCATAGTCTATATCTATTTTTACCAGAGTCACAACAATGTAGCAATCCAAAATTACGTAACTAAGAAACATTTGCTATGATACTAGAATACTTGAGTTGGTAATGTCGTGAATCTGAGGGGAATGCTGTCCTGTATATTTAATGAAAGTTTCACATAGTGTTTTCTTGTATTTCCCCTTGGGATCAATAAAGTATCCATCTTATCTATCTATCTACAAATCACAATGGGAAATTCTGTGTATCATAAAATCTGTAAAACAACATCTGTAATCTGCATTTAAGTCTACAAGTTTACATCTACTTTACAGTTGCAGTGAGAGACAGTCATGTCATTTCAAGCCACAATCATATTTGTAGGAATTGTGCTATCCCTGTGTCTTCCAGGTAAGACTTGATAACTGATCTTTGATTCAACAAATATGAACAAATGATGCTTTTGTAAAGTTTCTGGTTTTCATGAGCATACGGTATTTAACATATGCATTCAGCCTTTGATTTAAATGTTCTATGTATGTAGGAGGATGCTTTTAGCCATCTGTATTGGATTAATCATACAATGTCATGACTACTGAAAGTACCATTTAATTCATATAATTATCTTGAAGTTGATCGATGTTTCACTTTGACTTGACGTTTTTTCAGGTGTGCAAAGTTGGCACTCTGTGACCTACAATCCTTCAAGCGTCTGTGGTCTTAAAGGGGCATCAGTGGTCCTGCCCTGCACATATCACTATTCTTGGATTGGTCACTATATCGGAGGAGAGTGGCACAAAAAGGAAAAAGGCAAAATAAGAGACTGTAACCCTCCTGATTATGTCTGCAGTCTGAAAATAGACAAACTGTCAAATGATCACTCTGGTGTTTATCACTTTCAGTTTTACACATCCCTACACCGTAGCTGGATAACAGGCAATGGTGTCACTCTCTCAGTCACAGGTAATGACGAACACATCAATATAATTACCCCAATGTTTGGAATTACATTCAGAAATGAAGATGTAATTGCTATATCCTGTTATCTCAGACCTGGAGGTGAAGGAGGAGGCTGTTGTAGGAAATCAGAATCAGACTAAAGTGACCTGCAGCACCTCCTGCAGTTTGGGCTCTCGGTATGTCTGGTACAAGAATGGACAGACTCTACAAGGCAAAACCACAACCTCCATAGTACTGGACTCAACCAGACCCTCTGAAGCAGCTCATTACTCCTGTGCTGTGAAAGGTTACGAGTCTCTCCGCTCCCCTGAAAATTGTGAGTACTGTAGATGTAACTCCAATATGTACAATATCACAGTACATCAGCAATAGTCCTTTGAAATGTCCATTGATTAGTTGATGTTGCTACAGATCATGTCTTTTGTTTATCACTGCTTCAGGTGTTCCAGAAAAACACTGCTGGGCTGTGAAGTGCTCATCTAGCAGTGGAAGCGGTAAGTTGAGCTTTATTAGTAGGATGAAATGAATTATAATGGAAACAGACAAGGACTTTAACAAAACATATTGTGTGAGCTTATTTGTATTTCTTCAGCAGGGCTGCAGGTAACCGTGACACCTGAAACAGTAACAGAGGGAGGAGAAGTGACACTGACCTGCGGCACTTGCACTCAGAGCAACAACCCCACCCTCATCTGGTACAAGAACAAGCATCCTGTGTCAGACCAACACACAACCAGTGACAACAAGCTGCATCTAAACCCAGTCAGCAGTGAGGATGCAGGCAGCTACTCCTGTGCTGTAAAAGGAGATGAGAGTCTCTCTTCAACTGCTGTCTTTCTCAATGTCACATGTAAGTGGATAAATCTTTACATTAATCGCCACACACTGTGGTAATGGCAGTGAATAGCTTTTATGAGAAGATTTAAATGCACACGTTATGACATATTTCAACAGATGTGCCAAAGAATGTTTCAGTGTCCATCAAAGTCTCTGGTGAAATAGAGAAGGGCAGTTTAGTGTCTCTGACCTGCAGCAGTGATGCCAACCCACCAGTGCACACCTACACCTGGTATATGAAGAGTGGAGCTGAATCTCTTGTTAGGGGCACAGGGGAGAGTATCAGCTTTAATACTGGTGGACTTTACTACTGTAAGGTGCAGAATGAAGTGGGCTCAACAAACTCTGATGCAGTCACAATTGAGACAAAAGGTGAGTTTCACTTTTCTGTTCTATTACTTAGATTTGCCTGTCTTTTAAATAATTTCCCATTGTTATTGTTATGCGTGTGTTATGATGGAGTGAAGAAAGAACATGGCACAGAGATTTCTTGGAAAAAAAGTGAAGTTTCATATATTATATTTCATATATATATATATATATATATATATATATATATATATATATATATATATATACACTATATACAGTATACAGTAGGCTATATAATAACCCCCCCCCCCCCACCACCCCTTGAATATATCCAACCCCACCTAATGTGTTAAGTTTTAACCGTTTTGTGAACAATCCCCATTTTCCTGCTTATTACAGTAGTTGATTTATTTTCTTCAGATGAACAACCTGCTGTCATGATGGTGCAAGCTGGAATAATACTTTTTGTTATTCTCTCGCCTGTAAATGCTGAACTGCTTCAACATTGCATGGTTTTGTGTCCCTATTCACTTTCAGTCTGAATGTGGCTTTACAGAGCCAGGTAAAAGACAACTAAAGGATAAATTAGCTAGATTAGAATCACAGACTTCTCCTTTAACACACACACATGCAAATGATAAACATAGGTGACAGATTGACTATGACAAGCATGTGCTGCATCTTTTCGTATACCGTTTCTCATGCATGCTTTAGTAATTGAAAAAAATAAAAGCTATAACCTGGATACATTTTATAACAGACAAGCCAAAGAATGTCCTTGCGTCCATCACTGCCTCTAGCACAATAGAGGAGGGCAGTTTAGTGACTCTGACCTGCAGCAGTGATGCCAACCCACCAGTGCACACCTACACCTGGTATATGAAGAGTGGAGCTGAATCTGTTGTTAGGGGCACAGGGGAGAGCATCAGCTTCAATGTGACCTCTGATACCAGTGGACTTTACTACTGTGAGGCACAGAATGAAGAAGGCTCTCAGATCTCCTCTGAAGTTGCAGTTCAAACAGGTTAGTGGTTATGTGGTCTGTGCAAATTCTAAAATGTTTTTGTGACCATTAAGAAGTTTCTACTACAAATATTTAATTCTGTGGAAGATATGATTATGCTAGAAAACTATATCCAGCTGTCAGCAGCAACACGGTTGTTTAATTAAAATGTATTTTATTTCCCTTACTGTAAGAAGTTCCTAATTCTGCAGTTTATTTACAACATTCTGAAGACATGACTATGCTAACATGCTATAGTATATCAGCCAGCTGCTCTTTTAGTTTCATTAAAATGTTCATTTTCCCTCTGGCTCAGATGCTGGTATCCCACTGCAGCCATTATCACCACATTCAATTTGCTCTTGAAACAGTTTAGGGATTATGTGGTCTGTGGAAAATACTTTGATGTTTTCAAAAATTATGGTATAAAGTATGTGCATGTCGAGGGGCGGGTGTCCATTGAGCGTGCACGAGAGAGAGTGAGAGGGAGAGCGAGAATGAGAGGGAGAGCGAGAGAAAGCGGGCCAAGGCGAGGGGGTTTACTTCTAATCAGTTTGGTAAAGTTGCACGCTAGTCTACAATGAAAACTTGATGCAGCATCAGGTGCACCAGTGCGACCTAGAATTTCTCTCAGGCGCACTCTTAAAAATGTAATTGGTCGCACTCCGGAGCCCTGATCTAGTGGAAAGGAGACCCATTGCAGTTGCAGCAAGTTGGCCCAGTGCTTTTTAGGTGGGCTACAAATACTGTACATTTATTTTAATGGATAAAATTCCACAAAACTTGGTATACTCCCAGAGGATGTCAGGTTGATCATAGACATGAAATTTGGTGTAGTTCGTAACATCTCATCTGAGGATAGGGGTGATTAAAGCGATATAATATTGCATTATAATTTTTTTACTATGGGGGTGCAAATCACAAATGACTGGTCATAAGCTAAGTTGATGCGGCCTCTTGAGACCAACATACCATAAGCATTTGGTGGCACGGTTCAGGTAGTTATTTAGGAAAAGCTGTAATCTTTGGGTTTCGGGGGGGCCAGCGCAGGGGTGGAGTGGCCCCCAGGGACGAAACAAAATTCTTCCGTAAAAGTCTCCTGGGGTTACATGCCCACCAAGTTTCATGTGCCCCGATGTCCGGGGAATCGTTTTCCAAAAATTCATAAAGTAGATGACGGGAAAAAAGAATAATAATAATTAAAATAAAACTAGCTACGCTAGCGGCGGTCATAATAAGTGTACTGGACCGAATTATGAGGATCTTCAGTCTCCTGCGGCGTCTAAGTGTAGATCAGTTTATTACTCACTCTACACTCTGATTCTCACAGGATAACTGTTTCCTGTCTGATGCCAAGAATCAATTGGGATTTCAATAGCCCCAGTTTTACTAAAGATTTTACTGTTTATACTCCTTTATACTCTTCTTGTTTATTCTGTTTGTATGTTTCCCTCACTATCTCTCTCTCTCCATCTCACTCACTCACTCACACACACACACACACACACACACACACACACACACACACACACACACACACACACACACACACACACACACGCACACACACACGCACACACACAATACAGCTAATAAGACAGTGACAGAGATGGGCACCATGTTATTGGTTTTGGTAAGAGGTGTGATGGCTCTACTAGCTGTGGGAGCCTCTGTTGCTGTCACTGTAGTTTGTGTAAGGTGAGTTTCTTCACATACTTTTTTCTCACTATTGTCTATTCATATATTGTCAGGATGAGACATTTGTTTGTATTTGAATTTGATTTGTAATCATTCTAATCACCCATTTTTACAGAAGCAAAAGAAGTAAAGCAACCGATGTGCAGGTACGTATCTTTTCAAATTACAGTAATGTGTCTGTGTGTGTCTGTGTGTGTGTGTGTGTGTGTGTGTGTGTGTGTGTGTGTGTGTGTGAGAGTGTGTGTGCGCGTGTGCGTGTGTTTTGTCATCCATTTATCAAACTGTAAAGCAAGCCTTACAGTTATTGCATGCATATTTTTCAGAGTGCGCAGACTGTGAGTGACACGTACTGTACATGCCTCTCCAGAGAAGAGCTCAGGACTCAGGAGTGTATGAGACTCTGCAGAGAAGAGAGACGCCCTCTACAGAGATGGAGCTCAAGGATCTTTCATAGGTTCTTACTGTAACTGCAAATGGTTTGAGGAAATGGTTGGCTATAGATGAAACTTTGATGTAATCAGTTTGTTTGTTTGTTTGATAAGGTCTTTTTTACTTATACGCCACCCAAAAATGAAATTAAGCCAGTCTCGGTCACCCCCAGAGTTAGAACAGTGAAAAAAACCCGGTTAAAATCCGTCCGGGCATTGTCCTGCTTTGGGAGCAGCGTTTTTAGCTTTAGCTTAGCACAGTTGCTGTAAATGAAGGGTGTCAGTTAGCACGTCCTCCAAAAAAGTGACCGAGACATCTAATTTTTTTTCTAAATATATCTTGTGAGACGTGTGTTCAGAACGAGTACAAATCATAATGTTAAATCGAACAAGGCTATTACCTGGGCAGATATTTACTTGGAACTATATTCAGCCTCATCACAGGCGAAGCACAGCTAGTCTCACGTAGCCATAGCACGTAGCACTTGAAAACTCCTAACTTCCAGATTCGACTGGAACTAGGGATGGCGAAAACTACAAATTTTCTTGACCGACCACCGAGGCTCATTAGCCGGTTGAAACCGGTTAACCGATTCGTTTAAAATAAATTATGCTATTTGAAATAACAGCCACGCAATTTCCCAACTCTCATCTCTCTGTCCCCCGCTCATACACACAGCCCCGGCGCCGCCCTTTCACTCACGTCACTTTTTAAAATCCTACAGCGCCAAACAGTCCTGCAAACCAAGGAGCTTGAAAGTGGAGGACAAATGGTTCCTTTGCTCCGAGAATGGTTTGGGTACAAGGTGATCGCGTTGCAAATAAAGGCGTTTGTCTAGCGTTAGAAGCTCATTTGAAGCTGAAATGGCCGCAGCTCACTTATGAAAATGACAGCTCCGAAGAGACGCAGCTTAGTTTGAGGAAGTGCTAACAATAATAACGAAAGATGATCATTACCTTATCTGTTACCATTGATGACCCTTCCTGAAATGTATATGTAATGTCTTTCCAAATCTAAGCCCATCTTATGCGGAAAGTTGCCTAGACTGAACACGATCAAACCAATGGATAAAACAGCGCACTTCCAGATTGCAAAAGACGCACCGGCCACCGCTGTGACCTCGTGCCAAATGTTTTTATTGGTTTATTACGTAGCCTAGCCTACAAGCAGGCGTTATGAAAAATTGAGTGTGAGGGATGATTTTTTAACTTCACGCAAAAAAATATCTTGTTGGAATGAGATGGCTAGCTGTAGTAGCGTTTAGTCCACTGTCTTTAGCCTAATTTAAAGATGCCTCTTTTTTTTTTTTTTTAACCGACTAGCGACAACTTTGGTCGGCTAACGTGGATACGGTCAACCATCGGTCAAACAGTCACCGGTTAACATCCCTAACTGGAACTTCACGGGATGGGATTCAAGTGCTGCTGCGTGAGAACTTTGCGCCTATATAGCGGTGCTTCGCCTGTGATGAGGCCGAATATAGTTTCAAGTAAATATCTGCCCAGGTAATAACCTCGTTCAATTTTGCATTATGATATGTACTCGTTTTGAACACATGGCTCCCAAGATATATTTAGAAAAAAAGTTGGACTTTTTTTGGAGGGCGTGCTAACTGACACCCTTCATTTACAGCAACTATGTTTATATTATGAAACCATTATTCAATGGTCTCATATATTATCTTTTGCTAAGCGAGTGCGTGTGTTCTTCTCTATCTAACTGCTTGTGGTTTTCTTGTCATCCATGCCCTAGAACATGATGTTCCCAATGATAATTTCATATATACTGTACATTTCTATGACATTGAGGAATGCTTCATGTTAGGACATGTTACTTAGGCCTATATTTTTGTGTAGAACATTTCAACTTGGACAGCTTTTTGCTCCAGTGTGATTGGTCTTTTCTGAAGTATTTCTTCTGGAAAATGAAAATAATGTGTAATGTGTAAGCTTCAGGGACATGTTTTGTGCAACCCATAGGTTTATTTTGACGTATAAAGTATGGGATTTTTAAAGTTTCCAAATTAAAGGGCTAGTTCAGAATTTTGGACATGGCCTCGTTTACAAGTGAGGCCCTCATTTTTTAGTGCATTTTTATTCATGTATAAAATATGTCGACTTTGACAGCTATGTTCTAGTGTCTATGTTATTTTTCTGGAAATCAGAAAGTCGAGTGATGTTCTTGTCCGAGAGTTCAACTACTTCCAGGGCACCCAGGATTCTCGCTTTATTCGCTGATATTCTCTCATCAGTGCTGCCACCCAGTGAACGTTTGTGTTCATTACAGCAAACATGATGTGTGGTGATGATACTGGTGTTTCTGTGTGTGTGTGTGTGTGTGTGTATGTGTGTATGTGTGTGTGTGCGTGCATGTGTGCGTGCGTGCGTGCGTGAGGTGTCTGGGTATAGTAAACATTTTGTATACTGTATATCTTAACATATACATTTATTATTTTCTATGACATACAATTACACAACATTAATGTCTGTGAGTGCTATCAATCAACTATAATGTCATGAAGCTATCATAAATTACCTAAAAAGTCACAGCACTGTGTACACTCTTTATTTGCCATTCTGATCAGAAATGATTAGAAGTCCATTACACTGTGCTAAGGAGAGGGGGAGAGAGCAAATGATGATGGGCAGGTGTGATTTACAACAAAACAATTTACAGAAAACTGTGAATCTGTAAGTTATCAGGTTAATGGCAGACATTTTTGCCAACAAATCAAAATTGATTAAAGACTAAAATGGCCTATTAAGGCCCAATGCAAATAAGTTATGGCCATGATACACATACATCCAGAGCAACAGGAACACAACACAAAATCCTTGGCCTATGCTAAGCTGTGGACAAAGCTAACATACAGCCAACAACCGATAGAGCTAACACCAGAAGCTAAAGATGCCCAAAGTTTACCAGCTGCTCTCCCCTAACATGACAGACTTTCACACTCTCACACTTCTCGACAGGAAGATGAGGAGGACATGAGGGTTCCAAGGAAGACACACACACACGAGCGTGCGCACACACACACACACACACACACACACACACACACACACACACACACACACACACATACTGTATACACATATAAATACAGACATTGCATATGATGACTTTTTTTTGCCAAATGAATGAGGCCCAATACCAAATATAAATGCTAGACTTTGTTTGAAAAGTGTTCACATGATCACACGGAAGCATGGTAAACTAGTGTATGGCCATACATAGATAGAAGCCTATAACAGGGACAGGTCTAAGTTTTAAATGAGTACTGCTACTGTTTCAAAACTGTGCAAGTTATCAGGTAAATGGCAGACATGGCATCTAATTCAACATATTCACACGGCCGCCATCTTACTGTGACGTCATGCTCAGGGTGGGAGAATTCCCACCCTGAGGGAAGCCCCACTGACGTGTATTGTTCTTGCCCAAACAAATCACTGTCAAACTGTGAAAACTGTCAGTACGGTGTTTGTGATTAGCATATAACATAAAATGACAAGGACTCTTTGAATTATATTCTCTTTTGTGGATATGCATGGGTTAAGCCAATCCTTCAGGAGATGTACAAATGTGTCCAACAACTGAATTTAGACAAAAGTCAGATTGTGTGTTTCTATGTGTGAAAATGAAATAACAAAAGAATAAATGTAACAAAAACTGCCTGCTTATACTTATTTGTGTTCGCACATATTTACTCAACAACAAACGACTCAAAAACGTATATATATATATATATATATATATATATATATATATATATATATATATATATATTAGGCTATATTTTTTTTTATCAAAAACAATACTTTTCAACAGTAGGGGGCACTAAAAGTTTGTCTTCAAATAACTTTTTTATATCCAAATGATTGATATTCTCCATCTCATTTATTCTGCAGAGTATTCTATAGTGCACTTAAATGAATGAAATTAACGGTCATATCTTATGACATTATGTCATGTAATGTGTTGTTCACACACACACACACACACACACACACACACACAGACAGACACACACACACACACACACAGACACACGCACGCACGCACGCACACACGCACGCACGCACACACACACACACACACAGAGCATCAGTCAGGTTCCAAAATTGACTTGTTTAATAAGTGCACATGGGTTTGCACTCACAATATGTGTTTTTTAAATGCCACACATAAATAAGTTTGTTTAATGCAGTCTAGATGTTATGTGGCTGTATAAGCAATTGTATTTTACAAATTACAAGTGATAATAAATTTGCATTTCCCTTTGCAATTTGACTGGCCCATTTTACCTGAAACGGCTCATACAAAAAAAGTTGTCACGGCTGATTTTTCAAGAACTGTAGGGCCTGAATACTTATATTTTGTTACATACTTTCAACACAAAAGTATGAAAAACTGTCATTAGTAATCATAAAAACACTTGGAAAAGGCATAGATGATAGAAGGCTAAATAAAACACAAGACAAATGAGAAACATCTTTCAAAGAAACTATTGATTTTAAATAAACAATTGTATTACTTTATTAAACAGAAAGGAAGTGCAAATCATTTGATTAAAATAAGCTAATGCAATTTGCCATTGTTTTTCTTGATGTATGTATCCTGTTTCAGTGGTTCTTAAACTTTTTGTAGCAACCTCCCAAAAAAACACTGGCCAAATCTTCGATCCCCCTCTCTCCAACTGGCTAATTATGATTGATGATTATGATATGATTGACTTCTCTCAGTGTACATCAACACCAAAGGCACTCATGTCAGTGGAAGCATTTGGCAATCTGATTTATTATTTAACTAACAAGCACTCATCCGACATAATAAAAGGCTGCATGATGGTCTGTCACGGGTAAGCTTATGTAGGCCTACAGCATCTTCATGCTTGTGATTGCAAGAAGAGGTTTGAGTTTGTGTAAACAGAAGCATTATGGAGACAATGTGAATTGGAAGCCTATACGTCTACGGCTACTGAATATCCCAGTTTTTAAACATGTTGGTCTAAAAACCTTTAGAAAAAATGCAAACCACTTCATGATCTTAATCAACGGCTATACAGTATATAATATAGAGAAGCTGAATAATGCTTGATGATTTTTTATTGATGAATCGATGAAGGTAAAAGGTTGGGGAATTTGGGGAATAGATACCATCTATTGTGTATAGTGGGGTGAGGGTGGGAGGGTGGCGGTGTAGTAGGGGTTGGGCCGGGGGACACTGGGGGTAGTCGGAGTACAGATGGGAATCTTGGAGAATGCTGCACCGAGCTCCTGATGTTGCTGGAGATCTTCAGCACTCACTAGCCTGGCACACCGATATCCTCGTTGCTGAGAGGGAGAAACAGGTGCACAGACTCTCTACGTTCCATGGGTCCCATGAATGTGTGTGTCATTCTGATGGTGAGTAGATGGTGGTCTGTTGGTGACTGCAGAAAGATAGGTCTCAATATAAAAACTTCACAAACAAACAAACAAACTTGACAGTCACCAACTCAGCCAGTGTGATGAGACTCACCTGTCCTTCTCCTGATCCCCGCCGACACACACCTCTCTCCTTCAACCTCTTCGGTCAGCTTCACAGTCCACTACGGAGCCTGTGCTGGACATTACAACAACACTGATTTAATTGAAGAATGACAGCATGACAGGTAAGACAGACCACACAATACAATGAAATATTATACTGAAACCTGAAGAGCGTGATGCCTAATTGTTCTGACCCTACCTCTTGCTGCATCCCCTCTGATGGAGAACCCTTCACACCTAAAGGTGAGAGGTCACTGTCCAACAGAGGGGTGCGCTGGACCAACTGAAGGGGGGTGGTGAAGGGTGATGCCTATTGATCTACACCCTACCTCTTGCTGCATCCCCTCTGATGGGAGAATCCTTCACACCTAAATGTGAGAGGTCACTCTCCAACAGAGGGGTGCGCTGGACCAACTGAAGGGGTGTGGGGGTGGGGGAGTGGGGTGGGTGGGGAGTCCCCTGAGATCACCGCTTGACACAGCGGCGACCTCGGTAGGGGACTCCGGTAGGGGGGCGGGGGACGCTGGGGGCAGTCGGAGTATAGTTGGACACAGGAATCTTGGGGAGCACTACATCCATCTCCTGATGTTGCTGGAGAGTACGGTCCACTATCCTGGCACACCGACGTCCCTTCCTCAGTGCAGCCTCAGGGGGCTGAGAGGGGGGAACAGGTGCACAGGTTACACCCGCACGCTGTATCTCTGCCCGCCGCTCCAGCAGGCGTGGTGCTGGCTGGGGGCACCTGGTCCTGGTTATCTTTGCCCGCTGCTTCAGGAAGTCAGGGTTGGGGAGGACAGGAGGCTGCAGCCCCCTGGTTCTCCTCACAGGTCCTGACTTCACCACCTCTTCAGGCTGATCAATGGAGATAGCTGGCAGTGATGGAAGAAGGTCTTCATTTTCAATCTGAAGTGGAACCTGATCTTGGTCCTCCTTCACAGCAGGTGCCGGCGAAGCCTCCCAGCGTTGCCCATAATATA
Source organism: Sardina pilchardus (assembly GCF_963854185.1). Taxonomy (NCBI): domain Eukaryota; kingdom Metazoa; phylum Chordata; class Actinopteri; order Clupeiformes; family Clupeidae; genus Sardina; species Sardina pilchardus. The sequence goes on from NC_084994.1 coordinate 43,065,168, forward strand.
TCGGTGGGAATTTAACAGGCTCTGGGCTTGGCGAATTCATATGCAGCCGAAGAACATCAGCTGGGCGCCCTTGATACTCAGGCCACTTTGATTTCTGTGCCTCTCGTCTCTCTGCTGCAGTTAACTCTTCGAATTTGCCAATACATGGCAAAATTGGTCGTGGTGGGCCCTTTCGGCGAGGCCACGGACCCCTGCTCCAAGGCGAATCCTTATCCATTACCTCGAATAAATTGCTTACAGTTTTACAGATAAGCAAGAGCACTGCAGTTGTTTAGGCTGCAAATCAAGAGTGATTTAAGCAGCCTATTCGCGTGCGTTACATAATGAGCAAACCATTATGACGTAAAAGGATATTTCATTTGTGACGTTTTTGCAGCACTTAAAATAGCCTACTCGTAGCCTATCGCACAAACCATAAATATAATTTATAATAGATGTATATGTCTATGGCACAAACTAGCTGCGCACCACTGGTAAAATCTGTCGTCTCGTCTATTTCAATTAAAAATCCTCGCACTAAGTTTCTCTCTTAGCGCTCTTTCACATTAATGGCCATTTCCTCAATCTTTCCTCTAGCTCGGCTAGATCAGCATTTCTCAACCTTTGCGGGACGTTCTGAAAGGGTTGTGGACTAAATTCCGTTATAGCCTAATAAACAAATAAATAAATAGCCGAACAATTCATCAGTCTACGAACTTCCAAGCCCCTATTCTAACATTGTACTATCTGAACGTGGTTGCGCACAGGACCTGTCAACAGTTTTGAACATTCAACTAATCATAGGCTATGCCTTTAGTATAGCCTAGGCTATTTAATTTAAAATGTAACAACTTATCACTTAGGCCTGGAAATATGTTGAATCAAAGAACAAGATTTTCTGACGTTCTAATTTTAAGTAGGGCAATGCTGGTTAATCACCCTGGATGAGAAGAGCCCAAATCGTTTGTTCCTGCGTCCTATACTGTAGGGGAGGAGGGTCTCTTGCTCTCTCTTGCCCAAATGTGAGTCTGTATCGGTCAGAGAGGAAACCCCCTCTGCTCGTACATCAGGGACGGTGGACAGACACCACACATCACACTCAAACATCACACACAAACATCATGGACATACTGTACACAGTGCTGTGTTGCCTGCACTGAAGAGCTCAGATTATGTGTCCAGTTACAGTTCATTGTTTGCTAATTGTTTATTTCCATAATTGTTAATTGTTGCTAAAAGGACCAGATTTGACATTACTGTGACAAATGGGATAACCTCAAGTTATTGTTGTCCTTTGTTATGCGAAATGAATGTAAAATGTAAAATGAAAAAAAAAGAAAATGTGTGAATTACAACTAAAGGACTGAATTGACAGAAGATGAGCTGTTACAGGCCTCATACAGCCCCCTCCCCCCCTCTCTTTCTCTCTCACACACACAGCAATGAAGGTAGGCATCATGTTATTTGTTTTGGTAAAAGGGGTGATGGCTCTACTGGCTGTGAGAGCTTTGATTGCTGTCACTGTAACTTGTGTGAGGTGCGTTTCTTTCAAATATTTTTTCCCCAATGTTGTTATTGTCATGATGTTTGCACAAAAATGAGTGTGTGTGTGTGTGTGTGTGTGTGTGTGTGTGTGTGTGTGTGTGTGTGTGTGTGTGTGTGTGTGTGTGTGTGTGTGTGTGCATTCCATTCATCAAACTAACAAGTCTTATTGGGAAGCTACACCACCCTGCTGAAAAAAAAAATAGTTTGACGAGCTTAAGGTAGTTTGCTGCTAGTCGGAAGAAATCCAGCAAAGACCAGCTAAAAGCGGCCAAAACCAGCTACCAAAATAAGCTGATTTCTAGCTGTTTTTTTTTCTCAGCATAGCAGGCACGTAACTAAAGCGTTCTGTTCACGCTGCGTTTTCTGCAACAATTATCTTCCACTATTCAATGGAACTGGTTACACCAGATGTGATAGTGACATGTACATTCAAAAAACGGATTGCTTCAGTTGTGGACAGAGTGTATGCCTGGTTACATTAACTGCCTTTGTTTCATTCAGCGTGTGCGGAGTGTGAGTGACACGTAGCCTCTCCAGAGAAGAGCTCAGGACTCAGGAGTGTATGAGACTCTGCAGAGAAGAGAGACGCCCCCTACAGAGATGAAGCTCAAGGATCTTTCATATGGACTTTCTTTCATTGTCTTTCAACAGTTGTGTTTCTGCAACAAGTGTCTGAACAGCTCCAGTTGATGCTTGTAGCCAAATAAGGCTGTCTGACAGCCTCTTTTCCCACTAGTCATTATATCATTAATATAAACCCTAATCCTAGCCTGAGCCTCAAACTTGTGGCCTTGTTCCCTTTTTAGAATGGATCATAATCATCTGATACTTTTTAGAAGCCTGTGTCCTGTAGATGTGATTTAAAGCAAATCAAGAGACATTTCCCACCTTCCTCCATACTTCCTCATACAGTACATTTCCCACCTTTCTCCATAGTAGTGAACCAAGTGTGTGGTTGTTTCAAGTAACTCCTTTAACTTCATTTGGATGATAAGAGTTATATCTTAGGAGGATTGAATACAATTTATGCATATGCTTATTTGTCTTTTTTTAAATACTAACTATGTGAAGTATCACAATCATTGCAAAAAAATTAAGCTGAACTCCAGAAAACTTTGGAAAAACAGAAACATTGAGGCACTCCTGATAAATATAAAAAGCCATAGAACAAATCTTTCACAGGTGAACCAACCTATTCGTTTCTGAGCTTGTGAATGTAATTTCACCACCTCTGTTCTGTGTGGCTACAACTGTATTTGTAAGCTTGAATCAAAGACAACAGCACCTTTAGGAAAAGGCTACAGTTGGCTATTTGGGTGAAGATGGCAACAGCCTGCACGAACTGTCAAGTCAACAATTGTTTTTGAGTCTGTGAACATAATGTAATTTCAAGGAAGCATGAAGACAATGTCCATTAATACCAGCATCCAGTTCTGACATTGTGCTGAACAGGAAGGGTCTCTCCACAGCACATGAAAAGGTCTCAGCTGCTCCAACAAGATGGGGAGGTGGAGTACATATGTTTCTGTTCACCTCCTATCAAATACTGCCCCCTGGTGGGTTTACTTGGCGACTAAAGGAGACATGACCAGCTTCCCCACTCTTTCCAGTAATGTCTCTCCACTTTAAAATGACCTTAAACAACATTTCAAATTCTCTTTAGACCTGATGGTGACAGTTCACAGCCCTCCCTGCCAACAAAGTCAACAAAGTTGTTGATGACTTACTACAGTCACTACTGGCAATGTTACATTTAAATAAGTTAAAATTATGCTTTGAGAGAGTGCTGGGTAAATCTTGTTATACTAAAAACAATACCAAATAGACTTTTTGATCTTAATATAACATTTCTTGGTTAGAAGTGTGGCCATCTATCTTCATTTGAAATGAGACTTCACAACACAGCAAGTGTAAAAATAGAAGCATGTGTTCATGAGATGTGAAGCAGTTCTGTCTACACCTTCACCACATAACACCAGCACCGCCTTTCCTCTCTGATGAGGTGTTAACATCTCTGGCCCACTCATGACTGAGGCCATTTTGGACAAGTCCCAATAACGGAATCTGATATATTAGTAGTGGCCTTCTGGTCAATCAGATCATTGGCATAAGGGTTCCTTTTTATTTTCTAAATCTAGACTCATAGTTTGATTTGATTATAACGTCAATACCGTAATTTCCCGACTATTAGCCTTATACATTGATTTTGCAACATTTCTTCAGCTATGAGGTTAATACAGGGAGGCAGTTAATATGATGTTAATATGGTTTTGTTTCTTTTAACTGGCATAAAACACTGTCCTGCGGCTTATACACAATGTGGCTTACAGTATATGCAGATACTGTAAGCAGGCTGAAAGTCTAGCAGCACCAGCACCTTGACCACAACACTGAGCAGGATTTAAACTGCATCCTCACTTGCTCTCTCTCTCACACACACACTCAGTTATGAGCAGGGCTATCTCTTGCAAAAGTCTCAATGATCCCCTTTCTTCTGACAAGTCGTGTTAGTGGCCATTCATTCAGAGTCAGACTACATCCAACTGAAGGTAGGTCAACTGGATCTTATCTGAAAAATCTTTCTAGCATTTTATTATAGACTTTTGTTAAAGGTAAACAAAATAAAACTATACACAAAGCGTTTAAATGTTTACATTTCAAGGGATCGTAATATAGGCTATATGTAACCAATGACTGATGAGCACAGGAAAAGAGAAAGTGATGTTTGTAAGTCTGGATTCCCAACAACAAAAACAATTCCCTTCAACAAATACATAAACAATACTCCTGTACAATAGCAGTCTCTGGTGTTATAGTATTTTGGTGAAGGAATGGCTTTAAGCTCCATTCTTTCAGCTTGGTACATTGGGAGATCCCTTTTCTGAGGAATAGAACTCAACTAAACTCAGACAGCAGATGAGGCTTTGAGTTCCAATGACTCCCTCTACCCTATTTTTGGGTATTATTATTTAAACAAAATATTGATATTTCAAATGGATGTGTAGAATCTCTGAATTAACCAATGCTATAGTATTCCATGACATACACAGTGAAACTATGCATTTGTAATACTCAATAATTATTTTCTGAATAAGAGGCATCCATTTTTATATTGGCTATATAACCTGCAGGTCATTCCCAGAGGTCCTGTTATATTAGTTGACAGAGTTATTGAGGTACAGTAATGGAAGGGACTTTAGGATGTGTGATGCAGATGAAATGCTCTGTCTATCTTATGGCATCATTTAGATCATTATCAGAGGTCCTTTTATGTCAGTTGTTAACTGAGTTGGTTACTAAACTGAAAGTCCAGCAGCACCAGCACCTTGACCACAGCAATTGAGCAGAATTCATCCTCCCCTCCTGCTCTCTCTGATGAGGTGTTGTTGACAACTTTCCTACACTCAGTTATGAGTAGGTCTATCTCTTGCACAAGTCTCAACAACAGCATCTCTTTTACTCTGACTATGTAGTCAGGTCATGTTAGTGGCGGCCATCTTTCAGACTGCACCCTTTAGAATGTCAAGCTGTTGGACCTGCAGCAAGCGATAATATACGATCAGTTTAACCCTGGCATCACTTTCAACTTTCATGTTGGGCCTAGCTGGAATTGATTGGCTTAACACAAATGTACAAGTCTTGTGAACCAAAGGACATAATAAGGAGATACTGTAGGCCTACGTTTATATTTTCTTTTCTCAAGGTAATATTTGATTTTCTCTATTTTTGTTCAACTTGTCCAAACATTATAGTAATTATCTTCAAGAGAGCTTTTATATGCATTTTTCTAGATTTAAAGCCTTAATTTCTTATTTATGTATTACTTGACATATTTTGAAGCACTTTTGGTATTTTTGTGATTTAACAATGTAACAATATATGCTACATAATCTGTCATTGTCAAACCTTGCACCACTCAGTCAACACCTCGTCTCTGACAAGGTTGATTTCTAATGCATATAACGATTTTTTACCAGAGTCACAACAATGTAGCAATCTAAAATTAACTAAGAAACATTTGCTATGATACTAGAATATTGAGTTGGTAATGTCGTGAATCTGAGGGGAGTACTGTACTGTATATTTACTGTAATGAAAGTTTCACATAGTGTTTTCTTGTATTTCCCCTTGGGGATCAATAAAGTATCCATCTATCTATCTATCTATCTACAAATCACAATAGGAAATTCTGTGTATCATAAAATCTGTAAAACAACATTTGTAATCTGCATTTAAGTCTACAAGCTTACATCTACTTTACAGTTGCAGTGAGAGAGACAGTCATGTCATTTCAAGCCACAATCATATTTGTAGGATTTTTGTTATCCCTGTGTCTTCCAGGTAAGACTTGATAACTGATCTTTGATTCAGCAAATATGAACAAATGATGCTTTTGTAAAGTTTCTGGTTTTCAAGAGCATACTATATTTAACATATGCATTCAGCCTTTGATTTAAATGTTCTATGTATGTAGGAGGATGCTTTTAGCCATCTCTATTGGATTAATCATACATGACTACTGAAAGTACCATTTAATTCATATAATTATCTTGAAGTTGATTGATGTTTCACTTTGACTTGACGTTTTTTCAGGTGTGCAAAGTTGGTCTTATTCTGTGACCAGTCCCTCAGCAGTCTGTGGTCTTAAAGGGGCATCAGTGGTCCTGCACTGCAAATATGACTATTCTGGGGTTGGTCACTATATGGGAGGGGAGTGGATCAAAGAGAATAAAGTCAGAGAGAAATTCAGTAACCCTTCTAATTATGACTGCAGTCTGAAAATAGATAAACTGTCAGGTCATCACTCAGGTGTTTATTACTTTCGGTTCTACACATTCTTACACCAGAGCTGGATAACAGGCAATGGTGTCACTCTCTCAGTCACAGGTAATGACGAACACATCAATATAATTACCCCAATGTTTGGAATTACATTCAGAAATGAAGATGTAATTGCTACTATCCTGTTCTCTCAGACCTGCAGGTGAAGGAGGAGGATGTTGTAGGGAATCAGATTCAGACTAAAGTGACCTGCAGCACCTGCAGTTTGGGCTCTCTGTATGTCTGGTACAAGAATGGACAGACTCTACAAGGCAAAACCACAACCTCCATAGTACTGGACTCAACCAGACCCTCTGAAAAGGGAAACTACTCCTGTGCTGTGAAAGGTTACGAGTCTCTCCGCTCCCCTGCAATTTGTGAGTACTGTAGATGTAACTCCAATTCTGTACAATATCACATCAGCAATAGTCCAATGAAATGTCCATTGTTTATTTGCTGTTGTTACAGATCATTTGAGTGTGTCTTTTGTTTGTTATCACTGCTTCAGGTGTTCCAAAAAAACACTGCTGGGCTGTGAAGTGCTCATCTCACAGCGGAAGAGAGTGGGGTAAGTTGAGCCTTATTACTGTAGTAGGATGAAATTAAAGAATAAAAAAACAAGGACTTCAACAAACAATATTGTGAGCTTATTTCTATTTCTTCAGCAGTGCTGCAGGTAACCATGATGCCTGAAACAGTAACAGAGGGAGGAGAAGTGACACTGACCTGCAGCACTTGCACTCAGAGCGACAACCCCACCCTCATCTGGTACAAGAACAAGCAGCCTGTGTCAGAACAACACCCAACCAACAAGCTGCATCTAAAACCAGTCAGCAGTGAGGATGCAGGCAGCTACTCCTGTGCTGTAAAAGGAGATGAGAGTCTCTCTTCAACTGCTGTCTTTCTCAATGTCACATGTAAGTGGACAAATCCTTACATTACTGTAATCTCCACACACTGTGGTAATGGCAGTGAACTTATAGATACTGTACAGTGAACAGCTTTTATGAGAAGATTTAAATGCACACGTTATGATATATTTCAACAGATGTGCCAAAGAATGTTTCAGTGTCCATCAAAGTCTCTGGTGAAATAGAGAAGGGCAGTTTAGTGTCTCTGACCTGCAGCAGTGATGCCAACCCACCAGTGCACACCTACACCTGGTATATGAAGAGTGGAGCTGAATCTCTTATGAGGGGCACAGGGGAGAGTATCAGCTTTAATACTGGTGGACTTTACTACTGTAAGGTGCAGAATGAAGTGGGCTCAACAAACTCTGATGCAGTCACAATTGAGACTAACGGTGAGTTTTACTTTTCTGTTCTATTACTCAGATTTGCCAGTCTTTTAAATAATTTCCCATTGTTATTGTTATGCGTGTGTTATGATGGAGTGAAGAAAGAACACGGCACAGAGATTTCTTGGAAGTGAAGTTTCATATATTATATTTCATATATATATATATATATATATATATATATACTATATACAGTATACAGTAGGCTATATAATAAACCCCCCCCCCCCCCCCCCCCCCCGCCCCTTGAATATATCCAACCCCACCTAATGTGTTAAGTTTTAACAGTTTTGTGAACAATCCCCATTGTCCTGCTTATTAGTTTATTTATTTTCTTCAGATGAACAACCTGCTGTCATGATGGTGCAAGCTGGAATAATTCTTTTTATTATTCTTACATTCATACTGGTGTTTGCAAATCTGTGGTTGAGGTAGTTGAAATGTACTCTTTGGAATGTTCTGTCAGTACACATAGATAATTATTACTGGAAAATTTCAACTTAAAACAAACTGTGCAGGTAGGCCTAATCTGTTAATTAATTTCTTTTCAAAATAGGAAAAGGAAAATAATTAATTTGTCTTCAAGTCCACATACCTTAGAGGTAAGTAGCCTTATATTCAGGTGCTGCCGAGTATGTATCTTATCTATGAATTAATTTACTGTCTTCTGACTCTTCAGGCTGATGCCAGTGATGTTTATGCCAACGTCATGCCAACCACCATGGCCTCTGACCCAGGGCAGAGAGGGGACTCTCACGGGAATGAAAATGATGTCAATTACGCCAGCATCCAGTTCCAACCACGTTCTAAAAAACAAAAGTCTCGCTACAGCAATGATGAAAGACTTCAGCAGCTCAAACAAGATGAGGATGTGGTCTATGCCTCTATTCAGCAAAGCCAATCAAATACTGCCACCTGGTGAGTTTATTTTCTACTACAAGACATTTGACACAAAAAGTGTATCTGCCGTGACTGGCACAGGGAGGGGAGGAATATTCTGACTTCCCTACGGAATCGATATCAAGAGATTTCGGATGCATAATTTTTACTTTGGGGCAGCTGTGGCCTACTGGTTACGGCTTTGGAGTGCCCTTGAGCAAGGCACCTAACCCATCACTGCTCCCCGAGCGCCGCTGGTTGGGCAGGCAGCTCACTGCTCTGGGTTGTGTGATTCACCTCACTGTGTGTTCACTGTGTGCTGTGTGTTCACTAATTCGGTTAAATTGGGTTAAATGCAGAGAACTGAATTTCTCTCCCGGAATCAAAAAAGTATATATTCTATTCTATTCTATTCTATTCTATTCTATTCTATTATTTTTGCCCCATTGCACTCCCTCCCTCTAATGATAAACATTAATCTTTTAATCTCACACATACTTTGATATACAGTAATGACCACCGACATGCATCCTTGACATTGACCCACACAATGTAACAGAAGTACAATGTACATTCTCTGCAGGACTGATGGTGATTTTCCAGTCTACGCCGCCGTCAACAAAGTAGTTCGTGACTAAGCACAGTCACAATACAGTGCGTCAATTAATTCATTAAAGGAATATTTTGGTATTTTACACGTTAAGCCCGTTTTCTATATTGCCTAGCATGAAAATGAGTGTTTGCTCACTTTGTGCATGGACTATTCTGTCCTTAAAAGATCCCTACACGTTCGTTTTTAAAAATGTGCAGCTCACCGAGTGGTTACTGGTCTTCAACGATCTTCTATAGCAAGTTTCGCAGTGAAATTAAAATTCTGTTACATTAGGCACACACTGTTGTGAGGTATCTGAAAAAGTACTTCTGTGATTTCGAAAACTCCTGGTAAAAGATGACAAAAGTTGTATTTCGGTGTCAAACACTCGTTTTCATGCTAGGCAATTCAGAAAACGGGCTTAAAGTGTAAAATACCAAAATATCAAGACACAGTGAAATGCCACATTATGTATTTTTCTCTTTTTCACATTGCTATTATTTCTTTATTGCAGCTATTTTGTAAGTGACAAGTATCTAGATATCCTTTGTTATTGCTTCACTGTTTAGCCATTATGAATTTAATATTGAATATCAATCAAAATGTATGAAGATTGCACGTATACCCAATAGCATTGTTCTAAAAGGGCAACAGCCATTTTAAATGGATAATGGCTATCTACAGTATCATGCTGTTTTTTTTATTGCCTATTAACTGTTAACTGTTAATTACTCTGAATGCTCTGATGACCTTCTATTGGCTTTGTGACCTCTGACCTTGTGTTTTTATGCAGTTGTATTGTCAGTTGCCTTAGTTTAAGGTTATGTCCATTAGAGTTTTATGGTACATCATTAAAAAACTTTTTCTGAAAGTAAATACAATTGTGTGCTACAAAATGCTTTGGTTGATTCCTGTTACACTGAACTGCATTTACACTGAGCTTTATTTTCATCTTTCACCAAGAACACCTGTCAAGTGCGCAAGCCTCAGTACTGACACATAAAAGGTGCTAGACGACATAAAAGCACAGCAAAGCCAATCCACAGCTACTTAGGGAGGGCAGTGGGTAACCGAGGAAACACTGATGATGTCTGAGGCAGATTAGATTAACGGAAGATATGAATACATGCTCCCTGTCTAATTTAGTGCCTGAGAACAGATCCAGAACAGAACAGTATTAGCTCTACAAAGACCTGACCTGACCATAGAGTTAGTCAAAGATAAAAATGGCTAAATATCCTGTAAATGTATACTTAGTTTGGAATAATAGCAAAATAATGGTGCATGCCAGCACAGTAACATTATAAAGTTCATCTGTGTTATGTTCTCCTGAGTCATTCCTGCCACCACGTTCATGATTACATGTGTACATGCCCAGCCACTGCACTCCTCCAGTGTACTGTGTGCACTCATGATATGAAGTGTGTTCCTGAAACCACTGACCTACAGTATATATGCATGCTATTATTTACCTTAAGCAAGCAGTCAGCAAATGAATCACATCAACTTGTTTCTATAAATGGCATCAGAATGGACGTTAGCTCTCAGTTTACTCTCATATTCTCCTTGTGGGATCACTTCCCCTCCATGGCAGAACAGCACTACTATCCCCGAGCTGGGCTTGGCCTGTTAGGTCTAGTGAAAGGAACTCTGAATGCTTCAGTATTAACCTAGAGATTTTGGACTCCATGCTCCCTACTTTGTGGGGACAGTTTGGGGATGGTCACTTCCTGTTCCAACATAACTGTGCACCATTGCACAAAGCAATTAGGTCAACAAAGACATGGATGACAGTGGATTGATGTGGATGAACTTGACTGGCCTACACAGAGTCCTGACCTCTCGGCCAATCAGAAACAAATAAACAGCTCCATAGAGCCCAATAATATTTGATATTGTTGTTTAGTGGTGGTGTTTAAACCAACAACCCAAGGTAGCCTACTTGCTGTGCTCTGTGCCATTTTGATAAAGAGCAGGAAATAAATATCTATTGTCCTTCATAGTAGAACGTCCACAACATATAGGAACAGTTCTGCCAAGAGTCGAGTAACTTAAAAGTAACGAAAAAGTAACGCAATAAGTCACTTTCTTCTCTGGCCTTGATTCCAGTGACCGCAGGCGCCTCCTTGACTCTCATGACAGGGGTTGGTCTCGGGCTTGGCAGCGGTTTGACCAGTCTGGTCACTGGCGTCACAGAAGTACTGTTCAACAAACATCATGGACAGAATGTTAATAACATATTCAAGAATTTCATGGAGGATATGCAGATGCTTATTGAGATATTGGAGAAGGTAGCAGATGGCAATATAAACGGTTCAGAGAAGACAGTTGGGACAGATAGGGCAGATAACATAGGTACTGCAGTAAAGACAGTGGGGGCTGGAGGTAGGGTTATTAGAATTGGGAAGGGCATAGATACATTAGTAGATGACTTTGGACAGGTGTTCAAAGGAACTCCTTTGGCCCTCTCCAAGGCTGCACGGTCTGGCTTCATTGCTCTCAATGTACTTTTCATTGGTTTAGACGTTTCATAGGTTTCTTCATCTGCAAAGAAGGCAGGAATCTGTCCAAAGGAAGTAAAAATGAGTTGGCCCAGACCATCCGCTCCAGAGTAGATCTGTGGCGGTCAGAGCTGGAGTCCTGGTCCAGGATCTACGAGTCCTTGAAAATAGGGACCAAGAGCCGCAAGAGGACCCAGAGTATTCTGAACAGCCGTTTTAGCCCAAATGCAGTGTGTACTGAGGAGTACTAAAACTGAAAATATTTAATCTCACTAATTTTATGTACAGTATTAGGAGCTCAACTAAAATGGCTTTACTGTTCTTGACCTGGCACTGGCACTGGCACCATGTAATGGCACAATATTAGTCTCACATCAGTTTAATAGATTCATGAATATTGAGGTGAAGTGAAGCTTATCAGATCACCCTTTTATTGTACTGACACTGACCTTTCTCTGACTAACGTGTTACTACTGTAATTCGGTTATTACAAGCAAAATGTAATCCTAATCTTACAGCAATGTTCAATGATCTTCCGTACATTGTATGAACGTGCCCAAAACATTTGTGATCACTTAGTGAGTGCTGCTCTCCCATCAGAATAACCTATTCACTTTTGTATTGCCCATTGCAATAATTTGACTATATCTGTATCTAGTGTCTTCTGTTTGTTCGGGTTATTGTCATGTACTCAAAATGAACTATAAGTACTGAAATTCTTGTGCTCAAGAGCCAGCTCAACTTTAAATAAATCAAAAGTACTAATTGAAAAGGTATGTTGTGTGTGTGTGTGGGGGGGTGTACCTGCGTGTGGGAGGAATGATGAAATGGGTGTGTGTGTGTCTATAAGGGTGGCGGGGGGGGGGGGGGGGGGGGGGGTGTAATGGAGTGAGTGAGCAAGAGTCTGTGTGTGTGTGTGTGTGTATTCTCAACAGACAGAGAATGTAATTATATTAGGCCTGCTGTTTTTCAAAATGATTTTCTGAAACTTGATCTTGGTTTTTAATACCGTATCCTTCCACGTCACAAGGTTAAAAAATACACATGCAAAAAGGGTCTGTAAAAAAAGAGAAGAGCCTGTAGCTTATGACCATGACCAAAGTTCACAAAAGTGATGTGAACATATTTGTATTAAATATTAATTAAATAGTAGCCTATAATATTAATATTAGTATTCAATATTAAATAGTAATTAAATAGTGATACAGACACATTATTAGGCATAATAGAAAATAAACTTTTACCATGGCCAGAGTAGCCTAGCCTACACAGTATATTTACCATCCTCCATTTGGGGTGTAAAGCAGAAGTTTCATCACGATTCAAATGTTGATTCCTCAAGCCAATGATTAGTTTCTTTTCAACTTTTTTCAAAATTTGACGAAGACACACAGAGGGACCAGTGCAGTGCCAGAAATGTGTTTGAGTGAAATGTTTTAATTTTGTATTTTAGCAGAATACACATACATCCACCATAACAGAAACACAATGCTAAGGTGATTAGCTGTGTGCCAATGTGTATGACACAACCTCTCCGTGTTGGTCTTGATGCAAGATGAAATATTTTTGTGCAGGGTTATTCACCATCTACCATGCACTTAACTGATATTTTGCTGATAATATAAATGGCCGTAGCAATGAAAAGAATCGCCTGAAGAATTTGTTGTTATTTGGGTGGCCACATAACCTATTACCTATAGCAGTAGGAGCTAGAAAAAAGACAGATACAGCCAACATTAGAAACTGAAAGATAGGCAAAGTTTACCGGCTGCTCCACCCTAACATGACTGATACTCAAACTCACACCTCTTGACCGGAAAATGAGGAGGAACATGAAGTGAAAGTGTTTGTTCAAGTGAATCAAGTGAGGACATGTAGGCTACTTCACTCAAGCTGTGCACTGACCGCTAAGAGCACAAGTAGAGCCATCCTCTCTGTTGAGGGCAAGATATGACCTGTAAGTATCCTGTAATTAGCTGTATCGGTAAAGCATGCCGTGTGGATTTTTACTGAGCCAAGTCTACTCAGTCTACTCTCACCTGCTTAGCAACATCAGAGACCAGGTGAAAGTATCGGCCCCATTGCTCTCCGTGGCTAGGAAAGATTAAAACTTTATTTTATACATGTCTTTTGCAACCTAATCCATTCCAGACACAGTTTGTGACCTGGTGATTAGCTCAACAGACATAGTTTTCTTCCCCACAAAAGCATCATATTAGGTTCATAGCATTGTGTGTGCTATCTTCAATTACTGCAGTATCTGTTAGAA
>NC_084994.1:43384050-43469050 GCF_963854185.1 Sardina pilchardus
TAAGAAATGTATAGGATGGCTTTTTTTTCTTCCTTCAGTGTACATGATGATTTTGACATTAGTAGTTAATTCAGCTGATACCTTTTCTGGTGGTATTGGCAACAATAATTTAAGACCAGACATTTTCTCTCTTCTACTCCACAGGTGGCACGCCACTCTCACTAAGCCAGCTACCACGAGACTGTGGCTACTCTGTGAAAAGGACTGCTGTGGGCCTTAAGTTTCTTGCCCCTCTTGATGGCTGTGATGTTGTAGAACAGGTAGGCTACCTGTTCCATCAGGATTTAATGTTTCTTTTTTTGTTGTTGGAGTAACGTTACCTCAGATGCCATCAGTCACTACGTAACAAAACCCCATATCATAAATGTCTTACTTTTGACCTGAAATTGAGGGGGTTGGGGTTTTTGTTTAAAAGTAGAAATGTAAGGAAAATGCCCTACTGAATTCACCCCTTTTCTTTTAATTCCCCCTTAATCAAGCAATCCCTGAAATGGCACCTGGAAATAAAATCAAGATGCTTAAATGGTCTGACAATTGTTAATGACAAAGGAGCCCCTTACTTGATCCATTGAATGGAAGATTAGTTTCACACATGCCTTAACTTTCTTAAAATGGCATTGTGGGTTTGGTATGTTTTTAGGGGTAATTTGACTGCACATTCTCAACTGAACTTGTGAAGTTTAAACAAAATAAGTCTTGCGGTCACTTGAACGTGACTTAAGCCTACCTTACACTGACAAGATTTGGGAAGGATTCTTGAAAGACTGTAGTCTTTTGAGTGACCGAATGAGTAAGGTAGGCTTAATTTGTAAAAGTAGGCCTGTTAAAAAAATCCTTGGCTGGCTTGTTTATATTAACTATTTTAACAGAAGGTATTGTTAAATAAAGTTACCTTTGCTGCACCAGGTAGTTTTTAGCATTGTTTGCATGGAGCAGTCTCATGTCTCTTGCTGTATGTTTCAGTATTTTTGTTGCCCTCTTCAGGCACTTGTTGGCATATTTCATGAATTGACTTCAGTAGCTTGAATGACTTAAGCTTTCTTGGGCGAAGTCCAATCAGTTCACCAGAGGGCTAGGGGCTAATGGGTGTACATGGTAACTATTTCAATACGATGTGGTCCCTTGCAAACAGACATGTGAGCATACAGTAGGAGTGGCCATAATGGTTGTACGGCTCTTCAACCAGAAGAGTTCCTGAAGTTGGGCAAAAGGACCCCAAGCAGTTTAAGATTTAAATTCATGAGGTCATGTTTCAGGTTTGTTTGGCAAGGTGTGTGACTGCATTATTTTATCTTCCTCCAGGGCAATAACCACTTGCTACAGTTGTTGTGGAATGGCAACCCAGTAACCCTCTCCTGCCCTGTATCAAGCTCAGGCCAAGTCTCTCCAGTTGTATCTACTACTCCAGCTACAGAAGCACCGCTTCCGCCACAGAATCCGTGGATGCATCCCATTTTTGGAGGCTTCCCCCCTCTAATGCCAGTGGCTCCCCCTCCACGTACCGAAGCACCTACTACAGCTGCCAAGCTTCCTCCACAGAATCAATGGATGCAGCCCATTTTTGGAGGCTACCACTCTGTAATGCCTGTGGCTACTGTTGCACCAACTACAGAAGCCGCTGAACTTCCTCCACAGAATTGGTGGATGCCGCCCATTTTTGGAGGCTTCCCCCCTCTAATACCAGTGGCTCCCCCCCGAGCTACCGAAGCACCTACTACAGCTGCCAAGCTTCCTCCACAGAATCAATGGATGCAGCCCATTTTTGGAGGCTACCACTCTGTAATGCCTGTGGCTACTGTTGCACCAACTACAGAAGCTGCTGAACTTCCTCCACAGAATTGGTGGATGCCGCCCATTTTTGGAGGCTTCCCCCCTCTAATGCCAGTGGCTCCCCCTCCAGCTACCGAAGCACCTACTACAGCTGCCAAGCTTCGTCCACAGAATCAATGGATGCAGCCCATTTTTGGAGGCTACCACCCTGTAATGCCTGTGGCTACTGTTGCACCAACTACAGAAGCTCCTGAACCTCCTCCACAGAATCAATGGATGCATCCCATTTTTGGAGGCTTCCACCCTGTAATGCCTGTGGCTCCAGCTACTGAAGCACCAACTACAGAAGCTGCTGAACCTCCTCCACAGAATCAATGGGTGCATCCCATTTTTGGAGGCTTCCACCCTGTAATGCCTGTGGCTACTGTTGCACCAACTACAGAAGCTGCTGAACCTCCTCCACAGAATCAATGGATGCAGCCCATTTTTGGAGGCTTCCACCCTGTAATGCCTGTGGCTACTGTTGCACCAACTACAGAAGCTGCTGAACCTCCTCCACAGAATCAATGGATGCAGCCCATTTTTGGAGGCTTCCACCCTGTAATGCCTGTGGCTACTGTTGCACCAACTACAGAAGCCGCTGAACCTCCTCCACAGAATCAATGGATGCAGCCCATTTTTGGAGGCTTCCACCCTGTGGCCCCAGCTACTGAAGCACCTACCACAGCTGCCAAGCTTCCTCCACAGAAACAATGGGTGCCTGTCTTTGGAGGCAACTATGGTGTTCCTTTTGGTCAGTGAAGAGACTGTCCTTTGTCATTTTATTCAAATAGGTGTTATTTAATGCATATATTAAAATCTGTACTTGGAATTTAAGTTGTCTGGAATTTAAGTTGTTTGTTCAAGCTGCTTTTCTTGGTTTTACTTAAGACTTGGCAAAAATTGCTAGTTTAAAATTCCACTGCCATATTGCTTGCGTGTACAAAAACGATCCAGGTTTCACCACAATTTATTTGGAAGTCTGTTTCTACTCAAAATGTTTCAAGAGTAAGTGTTTTGGGAGTCTACTCATCCTTCAAAAACCGATGGTCCTATTGTAATGGCAACTCTGCAACAGAATCACTTAAATTACTTTTTTTTTAGCTTTGCTGTGGTCTAACAAGTTAGGATTTTAACACTTCCAAAAACTTGCTCTATGTAAATTACGAGGGCCCGAGTACCGAGGTGCGGCTGCTGCTTCAGGTGTTTTTGTACAGATTATTATATACTGCTCAACACTGGTTCATAGGAGCATAGCGTTGTGTGGAACCACCACGGTCCAGCCCTGCAAACGCCCGGACTCGAACCCGCTAACCAGCAGCACCGCAGATCCGGAGTCGAGCGCGCTAACAATCCAGCTAAAAGCCCAGGCTACTGGGTCATTCCACCTCAATTCAACAAATGCCTTCTGCTTGACCATCTCAGATTTCCTTCAAAATTTTACCACAAAGAGTAACCATTTAAACTAACTTAGCCAAAATATTAGATTGGTATACCTAATACATCCAGAAAGAAACATTTTTGAACATGGTACCCCCCTTCTGATTTTTGGCACATTGGCGCCCTCATCTAAATCTGCAGCAAAGTTCAGATGTCATCTCAAGCGTTCAAGCTAAAGACTTCAAATTTTCTGTGAATAATGATTGCTTCCTATCGATTCTACATTCATTTATATCGATTTGATTCCACATTCATACACTAACACTGTGCATTATTCACAAGGCTACCCAAGGTCTCCTCTCACCTGTTTCAAGAGTCTTTAGGAGCCAAGAGACAGACAACTGAGAGAAACTCGAGTGGGCATTGACTCCAAGAATATAAATACCTACAGTATGATATTACCAGAGGGCAGAGCATTACTCACCGGACATACAAAATTACACATACAGTAGCTTCTAAGTGGAAACTCTTTCTGAAGTCTTAACTGTACACTGTGGCTCCAGTGCTCACCTTCAACCAGAGGGTGGAGCTCTTCAGGTTCGCCTGCGTCATGTGCCTGATATGGACAGACAGACAGACAGACAGAGGGGGGTGGGGGTTAAAAAAGAATATTAAAATCAGAATGAAAAGCTGCTTGATTCTAAACTGACGGCCCAGTATAATATGTTTATGTAACCTGCAAAAGTGAAAGTTTTAAAAACTGCATGCAATGCAAGAAATACAGCAGCCTACCCTTGGCAAAAGGCCTGAATAAGATTAGAATGTCTGTCCTATATTTAAAGACTCAACAGGAATGACATGTCATAACATGGACCATAGTAAGCTCTTCTAAACTGTAAAATACAAGAGACACAAAGTTGTGCGCACACTTGAGGGCATTCTTCAGTCAGAGCAGCTCACCTCCTTCCCCACATCATTCATCCCACAAGCAATTAGCCTTTTTAATAAACATAGGCCTACAAGGTAAAACACTGGATTTAAATTGTGCCGTACCCTGCTCAGCAGGCTTGAGCAAGACGTCACATCTGTACATTCAACAACTTTGCACATCTGTACATTTATCATTGTACATTTTAGTATTATAATTAATTATTATAATAATTATTATTATTCTTTCCTGTGCACTCAAACAGCCTCAGTACATTACTGGTCACTATGCATTGATGCCATGTGTATAAACAGTTTTTTCCTATTTGTCTAAATGTTTCATGTTTAAATGTCCCACCGTCCCTATTAATGTGTAATGTCAATGTGCTTGGAGGTTGTTATTGTTATTGTTTTGTGTTTTGATACTGTATTACAGTAGGTCATGTCCAAGCCCCATTTGCTGAGAAATAATTTCCCCATGGGGACAAAAAAGTTTCTCTATTCTACTCTACAGTTCTCATTCTCCAACGAAATCGTCTCTACCGAGCTCGAGTTGCTGCAGCCAACAGCTAGAGCTGCCAGGCAGACACTCTGGGGGCATGTTCATGGCCCCATAGTGCAATGGGTTGCACAAATCTGCATAATATGGTCAGGGAATGAGGACTGCTTTTGTAACGTGATCGAACATAATATTCTGACTGTGCCCAGGGTCCCTCACTGATCCTGTGCCCCTGGGCAAGTGCCCAGTTGCCCTAATGGTTAATCCGGCCCTGCAGTCCCAGACAGAGAGAGGCAGAGCAGAGAGACATGGCAGAGGAGGGAACATACGCAAACCCTGAGAACTTTCATATGAGTCCCACTTCTCAAGCAGATTCAGGAACACAAGAGAAAATCTATGCCAATGAGAAACCGTGTGGCAGACCTGAGAGGGCTACAGCCTCCAAGCCCTCTGGAGCGGTGAAGAGCTACTCTAGATGGCCTGCGGTGTGCCTGGGACTGCTGTGTGTTCTGCTGCTAGCACTCAACATAGGATTGGGTATTAAATACTTTCTAGAGAAATGCCAGCAACAGGCTGAGAAGGAGCACCTGCTAGCAAGCCATGTGAAGATCACCGTGGAAAGAGACCAGGCATTGGCCAGTAATACCGACCTGACCAGAGAGCTGGACCAGCTACTCAGCAGCAATGACCAGCTTCAAGACAGAATCTCTAAACTGGAAAAGAGATGTTCCTCTGGAAGCAATGTGAATATCAGCATGGAAAGAGATCAGGCATTGGCCAGTAATACCAACCTGACCAGACAGATGGACCAGCTACTCAGCAGCAATGACCAGCTTCAAACCAGAATATCTAAACTGGAAAAGAGATGTCCCTCAGGATGGAGATACTTTAATACCAAATGTTACCTCATCTCCTCTTCAATCAGAACGTGGTCTGAAAGCAGACAACATTGCAAAGACAGTGGAGGAGACCTGGTGATCATCAACAGCAAAGAGGAGCAAGTTTTCATTCATGGATTGGAAATATTCAGGGCCTGGATTGGACTGGTGTACAAGCAGGGTGTGTGGGAATGGGTGGACAACACACAGTTGTCCACAAGCTACTGGGATCAAAGACAACCCAATCGTGACGATGAGGACTGTGTTCTCATTGCTGCTGATAAAGGTGACACATTCTCTAGCTGGCATGATTACCCATGTAGTGACAAACATTATTTCATTTGTGGGATTCCAGCATACATGTAACACCTACAAAGGCACCTTTAAGAAATGTGCATGGATACTGTGTGAACTTATTAATTTTTCACGACACTCTGTGTTTTTAACTTATTGATGCAACATCTAATTCATACCTGTATGAACAAATAAGTGAGAGAATAAAAGGTACATTGCTGTATCTCAGTGAAGAATTAAAAAATGAACTACTGCTAATATCAACTGAAAGTGAAGACCAAGATTGCTGATATTTCTATACTGTATATTGATTAATGTGTATGACAAGTCTGTGAAATATATTTTATTTATAATGTGCTTCATCATGGAAACTGCATAGCAAAAAGAATGTTCTACATTGTCCCTATAGCTTCTGAATTACCTTGTTGTTTAACGTTTTCTGGTTTATTGATGGTAGATTGACACATGAGGGGGTAAAATGAGATTAAATATTTTGCATCATTGAGAATAAAGTTGAAATGTTGACAATTAAGTCGAAATGTTCTGAACAAAATGTTACAACTTGACATTCAAGATTAAAGCTTCAGTTGGCAAGATGTTTTTGATCATATTCATTGAAACCGACAGTGTGCTCCGACTGAACAACAACAGCTGGTTTTAGAAAAAAACCTTGTGCTTCTACCTCCACCTATAGCCTGTTATTTGTTTTGCAAAAATCCACCACTCCCAGTTCTTCTGGTCCAATAAGCGCAGGGATGATCGCTGGCAGATCTGACTGTCAATCACAGTTTGTCCACAGTCACTAAGCACAAACTCGATGGGAGGGTGCTTGGTGGTAGAGGCATGACAGCATACATTCAAAATGTTCAAAAGTCCCCTCAATCTGCCACACTTGCCAACTGCAGCTTTAACAGTTGGAAAATATCAAACTGCATGCTTGCACAAAAAGTCTTAGATGATCTGTTGAAAAACTTTCACAGTTTCATGTTCTACACTGGATGTGTGTGTGTGTACCCATTTATTGTAAACTTTGAAAGGTATGAAAAAGAAACTAAATCTAACTTGGAACAAACTCTCAGCTGATGGTGTTCATCAGGTGGGGGACAGGGATCTCTTTCACAACACAGAGGAATGTAGTTTGTCGTTGATCTCTTTGTGAGATCACTAGACTAAGTGTCTGAGGAGATGGCACAGCATGCACCTCCAGTCTAACAAATGTAGGTCACATGTTAAAGCATGAAAACGTTAAAGCATGAAGTCAATGTCCACACGGTGCCAGGGTGCACGGGAGGAATCCCTGACTGGACAGTAAAGGCAGAGCTGGTTCATATCATTCAGCTCTTTTAAGTTTACAATGTCTTAAAACAGCTGAGTGAACTGAATGTCTTCTGGTCTAATTGGACCATCAGAGTACTAACATTGGTCATCACCTCTGGCTCATTTGCGGCATTCAGAAACCTGCTTGAAAACCTCAAACAACAACTGAATGTAAGGCTTGATGAGCCCATTTCTGCATTACAGCTGATGTGCGAAAGCTTATTATCCATCATAATTCCCATATGTACATAATTTTACAGGGAAATATAAATATATAATATACGTCTTCGTTTGGAGAATGTTTGTTTGTGTTGGACGAGGGGAGACACCTGCAGGAAGGGGGTGTTGGGGGCTCAATCACTGGGACCTGAGCATGGCTCTGTACATGGCAAAGCCCAGCATCACAAACACTGTGGCTCCAACGCTCGCCTTCAACCACAAGGTGGAGCTCTTCAGGTCCACCTGCGTCATGTGCCTGATATGGACAGACAGAGGGGGGTGGGGGTTAAAAAGAATGTTAAAAGCAGAAAGAAAAGCTCTAAACTGACTGCTCAGTGTAATACTGTATGTTTACGTAACCTGCAAAAGTGAAAGAGTTTTAAAAACTGCATGCAATGCAATAAATACAGCAGTCTGCTCTTGGCAAAAGGCCTGAATAAGATTAGAATGTCTGTCTTATATTTTAAGACTCGACAGGAATGAAATTTCATAACATGGACCATAGTAAGCTCTTCTAAACTGTGAAATACAAAAGACACAAAGTTGTGCACATACTTGAGGCCTATCTTCACTCAGAGCAGCTCAGCCATCGAGCTCGAGTTGCTGCAGCCAACAGCTAGAGCTGCAGGCAGTTACAGTGCTACGCTATGGGGGATGTTCACGAGCCCCCATGTTCATGGCCCCATAGTGCAATGGGTTGCACAAATCTGCATAAAATGGTCAGGGAATGAGGACTGCATTTGTAACGTGATCAAACATAATATTCTGACTGTGCCCAGGGTCCCTCACTGATCCTGTGCCCCTGGGCAAGTGCCCAGTTGCCCTAATGGTTAATCCGGCCCTGCAGTGCCAGACAGAGAGAGGCAGAGCAGAGAGACATGGCAGAAGAGGGAACATACGCAAACCCTGAGAACTTTCATATGAGTCCCACTTCGAAAGCAGATTCAGGACCAGAGGAAAACATCTACGCCAATGAGAGTCCGTGTGGCAGACCTGAGAGGGCTACAGCCTCCAAGCCCTCTGGAGCGGTGAAGAGCTACTCTAGATGGCCTGCGGTGTGTCTGGGACTGCTGTGTGTTCTGCTGCTAGCACTCAACATAGGATTGGGAATGAAATACCTTCTAGAGAAACGCCAGCTACAGACTGAGAGGGAGGACCAAGCAAGTTATGTGAATATCCCCATGGAAAGAGACCAGGCATTGGATAGTAATCTGACCAGACAGATGGAGCAGCTACTAGCAAACTACATGAATATTACCATGGAAAGAGACCAGCTATCAGCCAGTAACACCAACCTGACCAGACAGATGGAGCAGCTACTAGCAAGCTATGTGAATATCACCATGGAAAGAGACCAGGAATTGGCCAGTAATGGCAACCTGACCAGACAGATGGACCAGTTTCAAGCCAGAATATCCGAACTGGAAAAGAGATGTTCCAAGGAAAGCCATGTGAATATTACCATGAGAAGCGACAAGGTATCAGCCAGTAATACCAACCTGACGAGACAGATGGACCAGCTACTAGCAAGCCATGTGAATATCACCATGGAAAGAGACCAGGCATTGGCTAGTAATACCAACCTGACCAGACAGATGGACCAGCTTTGCAGCACCAATGACCAGCTTCAAGCCAGAATCTCCGAACTGGAAAAGAGATGTTCCTCGGGAAGCTATGTGAATATCACCAAGGAAAGGATGGACCAGCTTCTAGCAAGCAATGTGAATATTACAATGGAAAGAGACCAGGCATTGGCTAGTAATACCAACCTGACCAGACAGATGGACCAGCTTTGCAGCACCAATGACCAACTTCAAGCCAGAATCTCCGAACTGGAAAAGAGATGTTCCTCGGGAAGTCATGTGAATATCACCAAGGAAAGGATGGACCAGCTTCTAGCAAGCAATGTGAATATTACAATGGAAAGAGACCAGGCATTGGCTAGTAATACCAACCTGACCAGACAGATGGACCAGCTTTGCAGCACCAATGACCAGCTTCAAGCCAGAATCTCTAAACTGGAAAAGAGATGTCCCTCAGGATGGAGATATTTTAATACCAAATGTTACCTCATCTCCTCTTCAGTCAAAATGTGGTCTGAAAGCAGACAACAATGCAAAGACAGTGGAGGAGACCTGGTGATCATCAATAGCAAAGAGGAGCAAGTTTTCATTTATGGATTGGAAATATACAGGGCCTGGATTGGACTGGTATACAACCAAGGTGTGTGGGAATGGGTGGACAACACATCATTGTCCACAAGCTACTGGGATCAAAGACAACCCAATTGTGATGGTGAGGGCTGTGTTCTCATTGCTGCTGATAAAGGTGACACATTCTCTAGCTGGCATGATTACCCATGTAGTGACAAACGTTATTTCATTTGTGAGACTCCTGCATACATGTAATACCTACAAAGGCACTTTTAAGAAATCCGCATGGATGTGAGGTATATAAGTATGTGAACTTAATGATGAGACATCTAGTTCATACCTGTGTGAAAAAATAAGTGAGAGAATAAAAGGTACATTGGTGTATCTTAGTGAAGAATTAAAAATAAAACAGAATCAATACAAAAAGAACAACTGCTAAGATTGAAAGTGAAGACCAAGATTGCTGATATTTCTATATTGATTCATGTGTATGACAAGTCTATTAAATATATTGTATACATTAATGTGCTTCATTATGTAAACTGTAGCAAAAAGAATGTTCTACAGTACATTGTCCCTGTGTTCTCAATTATCTTATTGTTTAACGTTGGTTATTACTTTTATTGATGGCAGATTGCCAAATGAGGGGGTAAAATGAGATTAAATATTTTGCATAATTGAGAATAAAGTTGAAATGTTGACAATTAAGTCGAAATGTTCCGAACAAAATGTTATACCTTGACATTCAAGATTAAAGCTGCAGTTGGCAAGATAGTTTTTGATCCTATTCACTGAAACCGACAGCTGCGGTTTCCAACAGATCAAGCTCAGACAGAACAACAACAGATGGTTTTAGAAAAAAACCTGTGCTTCTACCTCCACCTATAGCCTGTTATTTGTTTAGCAAAAATCCACCGCTCCCAGTTCTTCTAGTCCAATAAGCACAGGGCTGTATGATCACTGGCAGACCTGACTGTCCATCACAGTTTGTTCACAGTGAGTAACAAGTACAAACTTGATGGGAGGGTGCTTGGTGGTAGAGGCATTACAGTACACGGTACTGTACATTCAAAGTGTTGGTTAAGTCCCCTCAATCTGCCAGACTTGCCAACTGCAGCTTTAACAGTTGGAAAATATCAAACTATAGTTTTAGTGCATGCACAAAAAGTCTTCAATGATCTGTTGAAAAACTTTCGCAGTTTCCTGCTGTGCACTGGATGTGTGTGTGTGTGTGTGTGTGTGTGTGTGTGTGTGTGTGTGTGTGTGTGTGTGTGTGTGTGTTTACCCATTTATTGTAAACTTTGGAAGGTACTGTATGAAAAAGAAACTAAATCTAACTTTGAACAAACTCTCAACTGATGGTGTTCTTCAGGTGGGGGACAGGGATCTCTTTCACAACACAGAGGAATGTAATTTGTCGTTGATCTCTTTGTGAGATCACTAGACTAAGTGTTTGAGGAGATGGCACAGCATGCCCCTCCAGTCTAAGAAATGTACTGTAGGTCACTTGTTAAAGCATGAAGACCCGTTAACGTCCACACAGTGTCAGGGTGCACGGGAAGAATGCCTGACTGGGTAGTAAAAGCAGTGCATGTTTGTGTGTGTGTGTGTGTGTGTGTGTGTGTGTGTGTGTGTGTTTTTAATCAACCTGCCAGGGATTGCTGAAAAGAACTAGCTTGTATTGCTAACTTGTTTACATTTATGTGGCTTCTTTAAATTAACATGTTAATTATGTGTGTCATAAGGTGGCAATAAAGGCTTTATTTATAGTTTTGACTAAGGTGTTTCATTTGCAAGAGATTTGAAGCATTTACATGGTGGTCTATATCAAGCAATGTGGCTTGAGACTGAAATGCTAAATGTTATTATGGTGTTTGGCATAAAAAAAATAATATAAAGGCAATGTGTTGGAAACAACACAAACTGTTATCCCTCTCTGGACACAGATGTGTTAAAAACAACACAAGTTGTGTTATTTTCAACACATATTGTGTAACAAATAACAAAAGCAATGTGTTGTTTTCAACACATTCATTTTAAGAAGGTGTCTGACATATCACACCAAGAGTACTGTAGTAGATCAGTAGAATCTCACACTTGTTCTTAGAATATGCTTATTTGTTCCGCCAGAATCTACAGGTGTTATGAACACGTTAGCCCAAGGTTCTTCCTCTGTGAGACTCAGACAGTTGTTAGTCGTCACTTGAGTAGCATCAGCAGTGACAGACAAAGAGAGTGGCAGAGCGGAGAGATATGGCAGAAGAGGAAACATATGTCAACCCTGATGACTTTCATATGAGTCCCACTTGTCAAGCAGATTCAGGAACGGAGGGAAACATCTACGCCAATGCGGGTTTTTGCGGCAGACCTGAGAGGGCTACAGCCTCCAAGCCCTCTGGAGCGGTGAAGAGCTACTCTAGATGGCCTGCGGTGTGTCTGGGACTGCTGTGTGTTCTGCTGCTAGCACTCAACATAGGATTGGGAATCAGATACGTTCTGGAGAAACACCAGCTACAGTCTGAGAGGGAAGACCTGCTAGCAAGCCATGTGAAGATCACCATGGAGAGAGACCAGCTACTCAGCACCAATGACCAGCTTCAAGCCAGAATCTCTGAACTGGAAAAGAGATGTCCCTCTGGATGGAGATATTTTAATACCACATGTTATCTCATCCCCTCTTCAGTCAAAACGTGGTCTGAAAGCAGACAACAATGCAAACACAGTGGAGGAGACCTGGTGATCATCAACAGCAAAGAGGAGCAAGTTTTCATTCATGGATTGGGAATATTCAGGGCCTGGATTGGACTGGTGTACAACCAGGGTGTGTGGAGATGGGTGGATAACACAACATTGACCACAAGCTACTGGGATCGAGGGGAACCCAGTAATTCTGATGAGGACTGTGTTCTCCTTGCTGCTGATAAAGGTGAATCGTTCTCTAGCTGGCATGATTACCCATGTAGTGACAAATATTATTTCATTTGTGAGACTCCTGCATACGTTTAATACCCACAAAGGCACTTAAAAAAAATCTGCATGGATATTGTCTGTATTGTTGATGAGACATCTAATTCACACCTGTTGTATTCCGTGAATAATGAAAAATAAAACAGAATCTGTACAAAAAAATTGGAAAATTAAAGGAGCTACTGCCAATATCAACTGAAAGTGAAGACCAAGGTTGCTGATATTGATTCATGTGTAGGACAAGCCTGTGAAATATATTTCATGCATTCATAATGTGCTTCATAACTGTCATAACAAAAATAATGTACTGCATTGTCCCTAGCTTCTCAATTAACTTGTTGTTTTTCTGCTTTACAATTCAGAGATTTATGGCAGATTGCCACACCAGAGTTTAAAAATAACATAAAAACAAGATCTTGCATCATGGAAAATACAGTTGAAGTATTATTGACAATTAAGACGAAATGTTCCGACAAACTCTTATAACTTGACCTTCAAGATTAACATTTGGAGAATAAATCAAACTATACTTTTAGCGCAAATGCTTACACAAAAAGTCTGAGAAAATCTTTTCAAAAACTTGTTTTCTCAATATACAGTATCTGAATTTCCTGTTCTTTCTGAATGACATTACCATGTGCCTGTATACTGGAGAGGCCTTTCATTTTGTAAACTGTTATTTTTTTGCCCTGAAGCCAAGACTGGTCCATAGCTCATGTTTATGTTTTCCAGACTGTGAGTTTGTGTTTAACATTTTTTTTTTTTTTTTTAAAGAAAACAGCCAGGTTCAGGTGAGAAAAATTAAGATAAGGCTTTAAAGGCATAGCTAACCTTCTGAATTGGAGGTAGCGCGTGTGTGTGTGTGTGTGTGTGTGTGTGTGTGTGTGTGTGTGTGTGTGTGTGTGTGGGTGGGTGGGTGTGCGTGCGTGCGTAATAGTAGCAATGTGTGTGTGCACACACATCACCCTTCACCTCTCACCTCCACTTCATCATTCTCTCAGTAGCACGGTGTAGCAGCTTTAAGCTGCATTCACATACGTCGCTACTCGCCCATCTCTGAGCGAGTACTGTCAATGTAAAGTGAATGTGTTCTAGCTGAATATGGCCAGGACAGGCGATGCGAGGACTAGCGATGCGATGTGGGCGGGTACAAAGTTAAAATAATTTTAACTTCCAGCGATGCGAGTGAAGCGAGTGAAGCGAGTACCAAACCAGAATGTAGAATAGAGATGATTGACAGTTAACGGAAGCGAGGAGCGATGTGCGAGTAGCGACGTATGTGAATGCCCCTTTAGTGTGAAAAGCTCCAACCACAATAACAACACACCAGCCATGGCTTTAGCAGCGCCCATTTATTGTAAACTTTGGAAGGCGTGAAAATGAAACTAAATCTAATTTTGAACAAACTCTCAGCTGATGGTGTTCTTAAGGGGTGAGGGGTCAGATAACTCCGCCTTTGACGTCCACACGGTGGACGGGTGCATGGGACGAATGCCAGTACTGGCCAGTAAAGGCAGAGCAGGTTCATTCTGCTCTTTTAAGTCCTTGACGTGTTAAAAGAGCTGAGTGAACTGAATGTCTTCTGGTGTAATTGGACCATCGGTGTACACTGATGATATACACTGATCACCTCTGGCTCATTTGTGGCATTCAGAAACCTGCCTGAAAAGCTAACCTCAAACAACAACTGAATGTAACGCTTCAAGAGCCCATTTGTGCATTACAGCTGATGTGCAAAAGCTTATTATCATGATTCCTATTTTTATATAATTTCAAGGGGAAATATAAATATATACTGTATGTCTTCGTTTGGAGAATGTTTGCTGGTGTTGAACGAGGGGAGAGACCTGCAGGAAGGGGTTGTTGGGGGCTCAATCACCAGGACCTGAGCATGGCTCTGTACATGGCAAAGCCCAGCACCACAAACACTGTGGCTCCAACGCTCGCCTTCAACCACAAGGTGGAGCTCTTCAGGTTCGCCTGCGTCATGTGCCTGTATGGACAGACAGACAGAGGGGGCTGGGGGTAAAAAAGAATGTTAAAATCAGAATGAAAAGCTGCTTGATTCTAAACTGACTGCCTAGAGAGTGTGTAATATGTTTATGTAACCTGCAAAAGAGTTTTAAAAAAACTGCATGGAGTGCAATAAACACAGCAGTCTATTGGCAAAAGGCCTGAATAAGATTAGAATGCCGGTCTTATTATTTTAAGACTCAACAGGAATGAAATGTCATAACATGGACCATAGTTAGCTCTTCTAAACTGCAAAATACAAAAGACACAAAGTTGTGCACACATTTGAGGCCATTCTTCAGTCAGAGCAGCTCACCTCCTTTTCCAAAGTATACTGAAATCTCAAACGAAAACAATCGGTTCTACCGAGCTCGAGTTGATGCAGCCAACAGTTAGAGCTGCCAGGCAGTTACAGTGCTACGCTATGGGGGATGTTCACGAGCCCCCATGTTCATGGCCCCATAGTGCAATGGGTTGCACAAATCTGCATAATATGGTTAGAGAATGAGGACTGCTTTTGTAACGTGATCGAATATAATATTCTGACTGTGCCCAGGGTCCCTCACTGATCCTGTGCCCCTGGGCAAGTGCCCAGTTGCCCTAATGGTTAATCCGGCCCTGCAGTCCCAGACAGAGAGAGGCAGAGCAGAGAGACATGGCAGAGGAGGGAACATACGCAAACGCAAACCCTGAGAACTTTCATATGAGTCCCACTTCTCAAGCAGATTCAGGAGCAGAGGGAGACATCTATGCCAATGAGAAACCGTGTGGCAGACCTGAGAGGGCTACAGCCTCCAAGCCCTCTGGAGCGGTGAAGAGCTACTCTAGATGGCCTGCGGTGTGCCTGGGAGTGGGACTGCTTTGTGTTCTGTTGCTAGCACTCTACATAGGACTGGGAATTAAATACTTTCTAGAGAAACGCCAGCCACAGGTTGAGAGGGAGGACCAAGCAAGTTATGTGAATATCCCCATGGAAAGGGACCAGGCATTGGATAGTAACCTGACCAGACAGATGGAGCAGCTACTAGCAAACTACATGAATATCACCATGGAAAGAGACCAGGCATTGGATAGTAACCTGACCAGACAGATGGAGCAGCTACTAGCAAACTACACGAATATCACCATGGAAAGAGACCAGCTATCAGCCAGTAACACCAACCTGACCAGACAGATGGACCAGCTACGAGCTAGAATCTCAGAACTGGAAAAGAGATGTTCCTTGGGAAGCTATGTGAATATTACCATGAGAAGAGACCAGGTATCAGCCAGTAATACCAACTTGAAAAGACAGGTGGTCCAACTTCAAGCCAGAATCTTGGAACTGGAAAAGAGATGTTCCTTGGAAAGCCATGTGAATATTACCAAGGATAAGATGGGCCAGCTTCTAGCAAACAATGTGAATATCACCATGGAAAGAGACCAGGCATTAGCTAGTAATACCAACCTGACAAGACAGATGGACCAGCTTCTAGCAAGCTATGTGTATATCACCACGGAGAGAGATCAGGTATCAGCCAGTAATACCAACTTGAAAATTCAGGAGGACCAACTTCAAGCCAGAATCTCGGAACTGGAAAAGAGATGTTCCTTGGGAAGCTATGTGAATATCACCATGAGAAGCGACCAGGTATCAACCAGTAATACCAACCTGACGAGACAGATGGACCAGCTTCTAGCAAGCTATGTGAATATCAGCATGGAGAGAGACCAGGCATTGGCCAGTAATACCAACCTGACCAGACAGATGGACCAGCTACTCAGCAGCAATGACCAGCTTCAAGCCAGAATCTCTAAACTGGAAAAGAGATGTCCCTCAGAATGGAGATATTTTAATACCAAATGTTACCTCATCTCCTCTTCAGTCAAAACATGGTCTGAAAGCAGACAACAATGCAAAGACAGTGGAGGAGACCTGGTGATCATCAACAGCAAAGAGGAGCAAGTTTTCATTTATGGATTGGGAATATTCAGGGCTTGGATTGGACTGATGTACAAGCAGGGTGTGTGGGAATGGGTGGACAACACACAGTTGTCCACCAGCTACTGGGATAAAAGACAACCCAATCGTGACAACGAGGACTGTGTTCTCATTGCTGCTGATAAAGGTGAAACATTTTCTAGCTGGCATGATTATCCATGTAGTGCCAAACATTATTTCATTTGCGGGATTCCTGCATACATGTAATACATGTACCTACAAAGGCTTAAAAAAAAATAAAAAATAAATAGAAATTATTGATATTCCACAACACTCTGAGCGTTCATAACTTATTGATGACACATCTAATTCATACCTGTATGAAAAAAATAAGTGAGAAAATAAAAGGTGCATTGTTGTATTTCAGTGAAGAATTAGAAATAAAACAGAATCAGTATTAAAGCAACATAATTTCAATTGCAAGTGAAGACCAAGACTGACATTTATTCATATTGATTCATGTGTAGGACAAGCCAGTGAAATATATTGTATTCATAATGTGCTTCATAAATTATGGAAACTGTCAAAAAGCAAAAAGAATGTTCTACATGTTCCCTTGCTTCTCAATTATCTTGTTGTTTAACTTGTTCTGGTTTATAATTAAGAGATGTACAGTATGACATATTGCCACATAAGATGGTAAAAATTAGATTAAATGTTTTGTATCATTGAAAATAAAGTTGAAATGTTGACACTTAAGTTGAAATGTTCTGAACAAAATGTTATAACTTGACATTCAAGATTAAAGCTGCAGTTGGCAAGATAGTTTTTGATCCTATTCACTGAAACCGACAGTACGCTCCGACAGAACAACATAAATCAGGCGGTTCTAGAGAAAAAAAGACAGCGCTTACCTCCACCTAGAGCCTGTTATTTGTCAGGCAAAAATCCACTGCTCCCGGTTCTTCTGGTCCAATAAGCGCAGGGCTGTATGATCGCTGGCAGATCTGACTGTCAATCACAGTTTGTTCACAGTCACTATAAGCACAAACTCGATGGGAGGGTGCTTGGTGGTAGAAGCATGACAGTATACATTCAAAGTGTTCAAAAGTCCCCTCAATCTGCCACACTTGCCATCTGCAGCTTTAACAGTTGGAAAATATCAAACTATAGTTTTAGTGCATGCACAAAAAGTCTTAGATGATCTGTTGAAAAACGTTCTCGGCTTCATGCTGTGTATTGGACACGTGTGTGTGTGTGTGTGTGTGTGTGTGTGTGTGTGTGTGTGTGTGTGTGTGTGTGTGTGTGTGTGTTAGTCAGTTTTGTGTGTGCTGTTTTCAACACATTCATTTTAAGAATGTGTCTGTCACATCACACCAAGATATAGATCAGTAGAATCTCACACTTTGAGGGCTGAGAACCAAAGGGGGCTGAGTGACATTTTGGTCAAAATTGAGTTATACATATCACCTGAAAGCTCTTAATGAGCTCTTTCTAACTGACAAAATTATAGACGTAAAATATTTATAAATATAACGTTATTGAACAAAAACCAAAGGTCTTTAACTGTGAACATATAGAAGCAGTTAGATTTGTTTTGGTTCTCCTGTAAAGTTGGTGAAATGTCACTTACTGTACGCCCCTTTGGTTTTCAGCCCTTGACTTGTTCTCAGAAATGCTTATTTGTTCCGCCAGAATCTGTGTTGTGAACACATGTTAGCTCCAACTCTTTACTCTAAGACTCGGATAGTTGTTGTGCATCAGCAGTGACAGACAAAGAGAGTGGCAGAACAGAGAGATATGGCAGAAGAGGAAACATATTCCAACCCTGATGACTTTCATATGAGTCCCACTTCAGGACCAGAGGGAAACATCTATGCCAATGAGAGTCTGTGTGGCAGACCTGAGAGGGCTACAGCCTCCAAGCCCTCTGGAGCGGTGAAGAGCTGCACTAGATGGGTCGCTGTGTGTCTGGGACTGCTGTGTGTTCTGCTGCTAGCACTCAACATAGGATTGGGAATCAGATACGTTCTGGAGAAACGCCAGCTAGACTGAGAGGGAGCACCTGCTAGCAAGCCATGTGAATATCACCATGGAGAGAGACCAGGCATTGGCCAGTAATACCAACCTGACCAGACAGATGGAGCAGCTACTAGCCAGAATCTCTAAACTGGAAAAGAGATGTCCCTTAGAATGGAGATATTTTAATACCAAATGTTACCTCATCTCCTCTTCAAAGGAAACATGGACTGAGAGCAGACAACAATGCAAACGCAGTGGAGGAGACCTGGTGATCATCAACAGCAAAGAGGAGCAAGTTTTCATTCATGGATTGGGATACAGTTTTTGGATTGGACTGATGTACAACAATGGGTGGAAATGGGTGGATAACACACCATTGTCCACAAGCTACTGGGATAAAGGACAACCTGATGGGCTTCATGTTGAGGGCTGTGTTCTCATTGCTGCTCGTGGTGATACAGTCTCCAACTGGCACGATTATCTGTGTAGCGACAAATATTATTCCATTTGTGGGATTCCTGCATATGTGTAATACCCTCAAAGGCACTTAAAAAATCTGCATGGATACTGTAGGAACTTTTTGATTTTCCACGACACTCTGTGTGTTTATTAGCTTGTTGATTTGACATCTTTCTTTCATACTGCATGAAAAAAGTAAGAGAATAAAACGTATATTGTTGTATTTCAGTTAAGAATTAATAATAAAACAGAATCAATAAAGGACAAAGAATAGTAATATTAAAGGAACTGCTGCTAATATTGAAAGTGAAGACCAAGATTGCTGATATTTATACATACAGTATATTGATTGCATGTGTAGGACAAGTCTGTGAAATATATTTCATACATTCCTAATGTGCTTCATTATAGAAACTGTCATAACAAAAAGAGTGCTCTGCGTTGTCCTTAGCTTCTCACTTACCTTGTTGTTCAACCTTTTCTGGCTTATAATTTAGAGATTTACGGCAGATTGCCACACGATAGGCTAAAAATAAGATTCAATATTTTGCATCATTGTAAATGAAGTCGAAATGTCCTGATTTTTTTCCATAACTTGACATTCAAGATTGACATTTGCAGTATAAATCAAACTAGTTTTAGAGCACATGCTTACACAAAAAGTCTTAGATTATCTGTTGAAAAACTTCGTTTTCTCAATCGTTTCATATAGTGAGTTGATCTCATCTGACTTTCCTGTTCTTTCTGAATGATGTCACCATGTGCCTGTAGGAGAGGCCTTTCATTTTGTGAACTGAATGTAGGCCTACGTTTTGTCCTGAAGCCAAGACCACACTTTTTGATGTGATTTCTTTAGTATCTCAAAGTCTTCAAATACAATTACTTTAAATGATTCTCCATGCTGACCTGAGAGTTCTGAACAAATAAGGTCCATTTTTTACCACTTGTCTCTATATGTCAAGATTAAAACCTTCAAGATGAGAGTTTACTTTATCCGCTTTGTGTGTGTGTGTGTGTGTGTGTGTGTGTGTGTGTGTGTGTGTGTGTGTGTGTAATATTAGTAGGACGTACAGTATGTGCACACATCACCCTTCACTCGGTCAGTTGCACGGTGTAGCAGCTTTAGTGTGAAACGCTCCAACTACAATAACAACACACCAGAGCCATGGCTTTAGCAGCACCCATTTATTGTAAACTTTGGAAGGTATGAAAAAGAAACTAAATCTAACTTTGAACAAACGCTCAGCTGATGGTGTTCTTCAGGTGGGGGACAGGGATCTCTTTCACAACACAGAGGAATGTAGTTTGTCGTTGATCTCTTTGCGAGATCACTAGAGTCGACTAAGTGTCTGAGGAGATGACACAACATGCACCTCCAGTCTAAGAAATGTACTGTAGGTCACGTGTTAAAGCGCGAAAACGTTAAAGCATGAAGACCCGTTAACGTCCACACGGTGCCGGGGTGCACGGGAGGAATGCCTGACTGGGCAGTAAAGGCAGAGCAAGTCATCCTGACCTGTAGTGCCCACCCCACTGACCACTATATAGTATGAACACTGCTGGATGCATGATCACACATGCAAAACTAGCAACTGGTAAGAATGAAATGTGTACAGACTATATATTGAAATATGTTATCTAGCTTATTCATTCAGCTCTTTCTTTAGTCCTTGATTTCCAAGTATTCTGGTCTAATACAACCGTCAGTGTACACTGATCACACAGTATGAACCACCTCTGGCTCATCTGTGGCATTCAAAATCCTGCCTTAAAAGTTAACCTGAAACAACAACTGAATATCGCTTGAAAATAACGCTCGGTGAGCCCATTTGTGCATTGTAGCTGATGTATGAAAGCTTATTATCCATCATGATTCCCTTTTTTTTTTTTTACATCATCTCATGGGGAAAGATAAATATATATGTATATACACTAACACTGTACATTATTCACAAGGATACCCAAGGTCTCCTCTCACCTGTTTCAAGAGTCTTTAGGAGCCAAGAGACAGACAACTGAGAAGAGAAACTCAACATAGTGTGGGCATTGACTCCATCAAGTCAGTATAAATATAAATACCTATGATATTACCACAGAGGGCAGAGCATTATGCACACCGGACGTACAAAATTACACATCGATTTGCTAAGTGGAAACTTTTAAGTCTTCTTTTGGAGAATGTTTGTTTGTGTTGGACGAGGTGGGAGAGACCTGCAGGAAGGGGTTGTTGGGGGCTCGATCACCGGGACCTGAGCATGGCTCTGTACATGGCAAAGCCCAGCACCACAAACACTGTGGCTCCAACGCTCGCCTTCAACCAGAAGGTGGAGCTCTTCAGGTCCGCCTGCGTCATGTGCCTGATATGGACAGACAGACAGACAGACAGAGGGGGGTGGGGTTAAAAAAGAATGTTAAAATCAGAATGAAAAGCTGCTTGATTCTAAACTGACTGCCCAGTGTAATATGTTTATATAACCTGCAAAAGTTAAAGAGTTTTAAAAACTGCATGCAATGCAATAAATACAGCAGTCTGCCCTTGGCAAAAGGCCTGAATAAGATTAGAATGTCTGTCTTATTTTTTCAGACTCAATAGGAATGAAATGTCATAAGCTCTTCTAAACTCTAAAAGACAGCACGGCTTACCATTGTCAGACAATACAAAAGACACAAAGTCTATAAGTGTTTGCGCTTGAGTCACACTGCCATGACATTCTATCATACAAGAGGAAGTGGTCGTGTCAAAAGTGTGAAAACAGAAGTCTACACAAAGATCTACAGTCTCTATGAGAGGATTATGAAGGTCAAAGGAAAGACACAAAGAGGTGACCAATTAAACAGGGAAATGAGTGTGACATGAAACAGATGAGTGATGGAATGGATGACAATGGAAACAAGAGACAAGGACAAACCAAAGAGGAACAGAAAATGGCCGACAAGTGTTGACAAAAGCGGACACAAACGCAGAGATGAAGCAGCCAACAAATGACGTGATGGACACACACATGATGTGATGGACACACACATGATGGCCAGGGCCTGCCTCAGCTCAGAGGCCTGGCGCAAAACGACACGGCGACAGTCGTCAAGCAGACGAAGGAGAGGAAAAGAGATGGAATGATGAGAAGGAGCGAGTGATCGTTTGGTTTTGTTTGGTGTTGTTCTGTTGGAGGAACGAGTGAGGAAGAACCTGCTGAAAATGACGGTGTAGAGTTTGGCCTTCACGGTCTGCATCAGCTCAGAGTTGAGGAAGTTCTGACAGAGACAGAAGGTGCACCGGTTGCACGTGCACATGCAGCGCAGACGAGCGTGGCTGAGAGAGGAAACACACACACACACACAGTCCAAATAGGGGATAGGAGGGCACATGGAAACACACACACACACACACACACACACACACACACACACACACACACACACACACACACACACACACACACACACACACACACACACACACACACACACACACACACAGAGAGTTGCTGTTAATGCACAGCAGTGTCCACCACCTGTGACGCCACCCATCAGTAACACAGCAGGCAGAAGAGCAGGGAGACTGGTCAGCAGAGAGAAGAGTGAAGAGACCACCAGTAGCCCTCAAGATCAAACTGATACACAGTCATGCACAAACCCTTCAAAGGCATGACCCCCCCACCCCCACCCCCACCCACACACACACACATGCTGTAAATACTATGCATGTGCACAGGGCCATAATTAGCAACAAAAGCACTGACTTAACACAGATTAAATTAAATATTATAGTATGTCATATGTTGCAGATTACAGTCGCTGGATTAAAGTAGGAGGCTGATCATGTGCTGCTGTGCACTGAGTTGCCTATGCGGAGGAGGGATTACAGTTCAGACGGGTGGGCGTTACGTAATCCAGCCGTGACCTGCAGGTTCCAACAAAGAAAACATTTCCCTTCAGAGCAAAAAAAGCCTGCAAGTCTTACCCGTATTGGCCTTTACAGTCCACCAGCAGCCAAGTGGCTATTTATGAAAAAACATAATTTGGCCTCCACACTTTGGCTGGTGCTCAGATGAGGCTCCCTGCTGCCCCCTAGTGGCTACATGACATATCTGAATGAAGAGTAAGTACTGGTGCGGGCCATCAGTCAGCAACTGGCTAAATGAATGACTAACTAGCTTCAGGTTGGGTTACCATTATAAGACCCAGCTGGACAAATGATCTAAGATTACAAAAGTTTACCGGACAAATGATCTAAGATTACAAAAGTTTACTGGACAAAAGATCTAAGGTCTAAGGTGTACGTACAGAGGACTGTAGGCACTAAAGTGTCTACTTTTGAAGACCAATTCAATTCAACTGGACTAGATTAAATAAATACATACATAAGTATCAACTCTGCACCTCTCTGACTGTTGGGCAGTGTGTGTGAGTGTGTGTGTGTGTGTGTGTGTGTGTGTGTGTGTGTGTGTGTGTGTGTGTGGAGGGCCAGGGGAGACGTACGGGTACATGGCCATGGTGGTGAGCTTGATGAAGATGTCCCTGTTGGGCGCGGCGGCCGTGTTGCAGGTGTAGGACTGCGGCGGCGGCATCTTGTGCTTGCGGCAGAACTCCAGCGGGGTCAGCGCCTGCTGCTGCTTGACCTCGGGCAGGTCGGCCTTGGACGCCACCATCATGCACGGCGTCTTGCTGTCCATGAAGTATTGCTGTCGGCACACATCAAGAGGCGGCTGCTGGTTACTGACCTTTTGTGTGTTCAGAGGTGTGTGTGTGTGTGTGTGTGTGTGCGTGTGCAACTGTGTGTGTGTGTGTGTGTGTGTGTGTGTGTGTGTGTGTGCGTGTGCAACTGTGTGTGTGTGTGTGTGTGTGTGTGTGTGTGTGTGTGTGTGTGTATATATATGCACACTTCATGAAATAAGTCAGTGTAGGCAATCTGATCCAAAACTGAATGTTCTCATTCTTTCGAGGGTGGGGTGTTTACTTGCATCACTGGACTATACATACAATGCTTACGGCTTGCTGTGTTGCTGTGTGAAACAATTGCGTTGCGTGTTGATTTTCACTTCGGCGCACATATATGTTAGAGTAGCCACACTGCCTCCATCATACACACATCTCAGGCCGACTGCAAGCACAACCCAACTAATCCAAACCAACTCTTGATTTTTATGCATTGTTTTTGTTTGTTTGTAGTTTGCTTTCCACTATGTAAAGCGACCTTGGGTTGGAGAAAGGTGCTATACAAATGTAACTTACTATTTATCGTTAAAGAATAGCGGGTGCGCCTATTTTTGTCTGACAATGTGAGACAATGTGTCTTGGCCGCAAGTCTCCTCTCTGGTAATATGGCGTACTGTACATACGGTCATGATGAATGGTGCACTGAGTCAAGTCAGCTTTAGCCCACAGAATGAGTAGTGCCTCTATGAGCCAAGTAAGTAGAGAGCAGGAGGCTAAAGTGCGCTGAAGTCCCAGCAAGGGGCTTAATACGGACCTTAAAGACTTTTGCGCAGTACTCAAAAGAGAAGGGGTTGCTGGCGTCGTAGATCAGGCACACGACATCGCAGGACAGCTCTGCGTCCGAGAGGAAATCAAAGTCTGGGAAGACCTCATGGAGCTGAGAGAGAGAGAGAGAGAGAGAGGCAGGAAATACAGTAGTTAGTCAGGATTACCTAAGGCAAAAGCAATTCCTAAGCCTTCAATAAAAAAGACTGAACTGTAAGTAATGTCCGACCTCTGGCTTCACTCACATGCTCCCTACAGACACACTCAGACTTACACATTTCCTCCAACAGGTTGTTTTTTTGTTATTCCACTTTAATTAATAATTTTCTCCAGAAATAGACGCATTGCACAGGCATGTGAAATGTCCTTATATGGTCACATTCATACACACATTCATATCCATACTTTTGAGAAGCCAGACATTAAAATCATTCGTAGGACTGCTGAAGAAGCTCCTCAATCAAACAACAAAAGATCATTCTAATAGTGTCTTCACGAAGACACCATCTTAAAGCCCTGTGCATTAACGAGACAACAATAGCAGTGCTCACCAGTAAGTACTTCTCCTGACCGTAGACATAGGCAGTGCTGATTGCATAATAAGACTTGTGTTCTTCACTTATTGTTCTCTGGCGCTAAGGGAGAAGGGGAACGACAAAACATTACCAACCAACAGAACATTTGAGAACAAAAAGAGACAGAATGTATTTTAGACACACCATATTTATACAAGCTATTGTTTTATTTTTGGACAGAGGCATCTGCTAAAAACCATAACCAAAACGTCAATCACACAAATACTTTTTTAAACTAACAAACTGCCCTCATATAATCATACAATCTAACAATAATAAAAATCGACACAATGTGTTAAAAGAAGTACCCGTAATTTCCCGACTATTAGCCGCGGCTTATACATTGATTTTGCAAAATGTCTTCAGCTATGAGGTTAATACAGGGAGGCAGTTAATATGGCGTTAATATGGTTTTGTTTCTTTTAACTTGCATAAAACACTGTCCTGCGACTTATACACAAGCCTGTGTCGATGTCTGATGAGCGTGAAGAGTCAACAGAGGCCACAGGCCCTGTGCTGGTGTGCTCACCATGAGGTTCCTCCCCAGGAAAGCCTGCAGGAAGCCGCTCTTGCCACTGCCGATGGCGCCGAACACGTTACAGCGGAACACGTTGCGCTGCGTCTGCCTCTTCTGCAGGTCAATCTTCTTGTCCCGAGTCACTGCAGGGGGGGGAGACCAAAGACGAAGACAAAAGGAATGGAGGAATAAATAGAGGACAAGAGGGGAGGAGAGAGAAAAGAGGATGAGCGAAGCACAAGGACAGCACCAGCATACAGTAAATACTCAAGCGGTGATATACAAGCCACACAACTGCAGTCTGAATGTTGTCTTTCAGAGCACAACTGCCTATCTATTGGCCATGTCGTCAGAGGAAGA
This sequence comes from Sardina pilchardus, assembly GCF_963854185.1. Classification (NCBI taxonomy): domain Eukaryota; kingdom Metazoa; phylum Chordata; class Actinopteri; order Clupeiformes; family Clupeidae; genus Sardina; species Sardina pilchardus. The sequence goes on from NC_084994.1 coordinate 43,409,842, forward strand.
ATTATCATAATATGCCATGTGAAAATGTAATATATTCTTTCCAAAACAACCTTACCACTTTCATATTATGCACTCTGACTAAATGTTTGCTATCATAAGCGCAACATCATTGAAAAAGTGATCATTATAGGCCATATGAAAATGTTATGTATTCTTGAAAAAAACAAAACAGAACAAAAAACTGCTGTGGCTTATTTTTATTATCACTATGACTGTAGATTGCGCTCACCTGTCATGGCAGCTGCCTGGGACTCCTGTTCAGCAATGATGGAGTAACCAAGGTACCCCAGGTACTCCAGGCACCGCTGCACGTCTAGATACGTGGTGAGCCTGGACAGAAGGGGACATGGACAGACCGCATGTTTACTCCGCTAACACTGACCCGCCAAGCCAAACTGGGGCATTATGTATTATGCGCTTTTTGTTTGTTTAAATACTTTGCATTTGTTGATGCATCCTAAGCTCTAGTTACATAACTTTACATCAGAGTAAACAGCAGCTATGTAATGCTGAAATGTCTTAGAGTTTATACACCACTATGCAAGGGTTCAGAAAAGCAACACTACTAGTGTGTTGACACAGTGTGCGGATGCAGCATGTCAGACAGATGTGTTGGTGTTAGCGGGGGCTGGCACTGACGTCCACTGGGAGAGGTAGCCCTGGTAGGTGATCCAGCCCTGGTCGTTGGTGCAGACGGTGTTGTTGACGTCGGCGCCCCAGGGCATGTAGGGAAAGACATCAAACAGGTCCTTCAGCTCCTCGGGGGACAGGGCACAGTCCCGGTCCTGCGGTCACACACGGACACACACAAACACAACACACACGCGCACGCGCACACGCACACACACACACACACACACACACACACACACAGCGCACACATGGACACAAACACACACACAGACAGTCAGGGCTTTGCAGATTAAATGGAACAATACAGACATTAATCACATTTTTCTCTCATATCTCAGAACATAATATCTGAAAAATCTGCAATGTTTAGGAATGTCTTGTTATACTTTCATGAATATTTTTTTGAGATCACAAAGAAATGACTATTCACTATCATAGGAGAAAATACATTCATTTGTGTATCATTTCTGCACTTTAAACATTACAAGTGAACGCTGATAAGCCTTTATAACAGCCAAGCAGTGCTGCACGTTGCACAGATAGCTAATAGTACTTAAGTGCAGTATTTAGCCAGGTTAAGCTACCACTGTCCACCTATTGTCAGCAACACCGTGAAGGGGGATGAAAAGCTGGTCGGTCACCTTATCATGCTTGTCGAAGATGCTCTGGAGGAAGAGGTAAGCATTGTGGTTGAGCTCGGTGGTGCAGTCGGGAGGTATTTTTAACCTGCGGCGGCATAAACATGATAGTCAGATTAAGAGACGCACCCAGGGCCCCGGATTAGCGATCAGAATAGCTGGATTACACCCCGCGCTCCTCAAAAGACGCCGTGGGGCACGGCCCGAGCGCCCCGTGGGGGGTGCGGTGGGGACGGGTGGCGAGCGCTGCCAGGGCAGTGCACCAGCGCCGGGTCTCCCTCCATGATCCGTTATCCCGGTCATTACCAGCTGGGATTACGCCGCTCCCACCACGCCCCCCCCCCCCCCACCCGACCTCCCACCAGGCCGGCATCACATTAATGAGCTCAGAGGGCTCGCCCAGTTCATGTTCCCCAGCAGGTGAACGCCAGTGCCAAACACACTTAACCCCTCTCATGCCCGACTGGGTGCTGCATCATCTACATGCTAGAGGCAGCTGGTACATTTGCCCCCCCATGCTGTCCATTGGACAGATTTTCACATGGCTACATTAGTTGTATTACTAATAGTATTACATTAGCAGTATTACCACTTACTTACATTCGTAGCACTACTATTAACCTGCCTCAGATATCATCAAATGCATGTTTCTGGCGGCTGTTGATATAGCTTAGTGTTAGTGTGAGTAGAAAACCGTACATTTTCCTTAAATACTCTGCAACAGGTGAGCAGAAGGAACCAAACAAGATGGCTAGGATGATCACGAGTCTGAACACACAGTCCGACTAAAGCCTACCTTACACTGACAAGATTTAGGAAAGATTCTTGAAAGATTGTAGTCTTTTAACTAATGCCCCTCATTCAAACGGTACTCAAAAGACTACAATCGTTGAAGAATCTTTCTCAAATCTTGTCAGCGTAAGGTAGGCTTAAGACGCCGGCCCAGAGGTGACGGGGGACACTCCACTCACGGGGGGAAGAGGTAGTCCTGGTGGAGCTCCAGGTCGTCGTCGTAGCCAAACCGGCGCAGGACGGTCCAGGTGGTCTCGTGCCTTCCTCTCTGGATGAAGAGTGTGTGCAGGAACAGGAACCCTGGGGTGGAGGGACAGGACAGTTACCATGCCGGACGTAAGACTGGGTCGGGCTTTTCATCTGTTCTAAAGGAAATCTCTTTAGAACAGATCTCATGTAATTTCTCATCTAAAGAAAATGCTACCGTCAAAGCTGCTTGTTATGATGACGGTATCCATGGTTGAAAAAAAAAAAGTAAGTAAGACATAGTTTTTTCCCATTAAGGTGAATTAATAACCAGTGAATGACTGTTTAGAGCAACAACAAATGTGTGTGTGTGTGTGTGTGTGTGTGTGTGTACCATTCAGCGTGAGGCCGTTGTCACACACTCCATTATTTATGTTCTTCCGCACAACGTTCTTCACGTCCTCCAGGGCTTGGGCAGCCAGGGGGCTGTTGAAACATGTCCTCTGCAACAGAGGACACACAACACAATTTACTACAGTTTACTACGGTTTACTACTGCACCAAACCCAATCCCTGCCCCACTACATCCACAGGCACAGCACAAAATATTAACCATACACCAACCAAAACACCATCAATGTGAGGGACTCACTTGGAAGAAGTTGAGCTCGTTATCATTAAGGATGCCATCATTGTCCAAATCGGACACCTTGAAGATGCGTGTGAGGGCCCTAAGACAAGCCACCTTCATCTGTAAACAAAGACTCAGAAGTTTCACATGCAGACACGGCTGAACCCGTTTCATTATATATAGTGGAAAGGTAAAACTGGCTCCTCAGATAAGGTGATCCACTGTACCTCCTTCTGGTCGGGGCAATAGAGTGGACCGGTTGGGTGCAGAACTGCCTTCTGGGCATAGTAGAAGAGCTCCGAGATGTTCTTCAGGTTCTTGGCAGAACACTTTGGGAAGGTAACAACAAAACAAAAGGTAAGAACTGAACATCCATACCCACCCCATTTGCACACACATTTGGAGCTACAGAGCAGCTTCACACCTTGTTCCCAAATTAAAAAAGAAGAGTGAAAGGGCAGTTGTGTATTTGAGTACTCCTGAGAGGAGCACTTCCTAGAGCTCTTGGAAATGAATGCATGTGAGGAAGAACATGCTAGCTACCTGTACATTCAGGAATACTTCAGGAAGCAACTCTGTGCGTCAGCCATGCTAATGCCACGTTACTACCTTCAAACAGCTGCCATCTGAGTGCCTCTACGGCATTCAAACCACTAACAGTCCATAGCTACTCTGCCTTATCCAACGTTATTAAAGACAAAGATTGACCAGATCAGGGTACTGAGAGCTGATCTGTGGCCAGACGTCTGCTTGTGATTCCCGCTGCGCTCGATTACTCCATCTCATCACACCCCAGCATTTAACACAACACTGATACCCTCTCTGGCCAGGCCCAGCGCCAGAAGTCGGAGGTGTGGGTGTCCCAGCGCCGAACACTGACACTGTTCCAACTCACAGCTTTATTGACACTCTCTAAGCCGCTGGTCATGATATAGAGTACTGACAGGAGGAATGGGAGATGCCAGAGCCCGGGCTCTCAAGGCCTCCCGTCCCGAGTGCCTTTAGCACCAGAGTGCCCTGTCCATACTCGTCCACGTCCAGAGAAGGGATCAGACCGAGAGATTAAGCTCTCAGCAGGTCCCCATCCAAGTCTGGGCGGAGACAAGCGTAATACTTTCTAACGGTGGCACAGCTAGTTTGCTCATTAATGCCAACGGCAATGAGACAGTGGCACAGCTAGTTTGCTCATTAATGCCAATGGTGATGGGACAGTGGCACAGCTAGTTTGCTCATTAATGCCAATGGTGATGGGACAGTGGCACAGCTAGTTTGCTCATTAATGCCAACGGTGATGGGACAGTGGCACAGCAGGCTGGCAGCTGCTGCTGTCTATTAGTCTCTTCATGATTTGCCATCCTCGTGCAACATGGTTTACTTGCATTAAAGCCCACACCAATCAATGACTGGAGGGATGGTAGAATGATCTTCATTTACAGATGACTTCAGTTCAGAGTGCAATGAACCATACAGTACAAACGGTCAATGCAGCCCAACCCAGCCTGTCATAAAGATAAAAAAACCAACAAGCACTTTTAATAGCCAGTCTCAGTGGTTCTCAAAACGAAAATGCAGAAGTGGCAGAAAGGACACAAGCACTCCTCACTGAGCAGGATCTTTTCCTTCACAGCTTCCTTATCCAGGAAGACCTTCAAAGCAGACTGCAGAGTTCCTCTCATCATGGATGAGAAATCACTAAAAACTAGCAGTCCGCCAAGTTGGAGCTGTTGAACTGCTCATGCAGTGACTGGTAATGGGGCTCTAGAACTGCTCATGCAGTGACTGGTAATGGGGCTCCAGAACTGCTCATGCAGTGACTGGTAATGGGGCTCTAGAACTGCTCATGCAGTGACTGGTAATGGGGCTCTAGAACTGCTCATGCAGTGACTGGTAATGGGGCTCTAGAACTGCTCATGCAGTGACTGGTAATGGGGCTCTAGAACTGATCATGGTAATGGGGCTCTAGAACTGCTCATGGTAATGGGGCTCTAGAACTGTTCATGGTAATGGGTTACACAGCCTTTGCCCCTTGCTCGAGTCTCCTGCTCCTCACCTCCACGCACGTCTCGATCTCCGTGTACTTGTTCATGATGGGCAGGATGGTCTCCATGCTGCTGTGCTCCACCAGGTCGGACTTGTTGCCCACCAGGATGAGGGGAATCCTGATCAACACACACAACAGCAGACAGACAGGCAGCAACGTCAATCAGCTAACACGTGCAGAGCACATATCTAGAGGGAAGTGAAACAATGCTAACTTGGCGCAGCGATCACTTTGCACTTTATTTGACACTTTGTACGTCATGTTTACTGCTAACCTCCTTTCCATTCTATTCTTGCAGTTGTACCGTTTTCTTCTTCAAGAGAACATTAATGTATTTTACAAATATTGAGCTTTCATTCAACTGGGGACAGACATTTAGCATGTCACCTCCATGACTATGTAGTAGGGGTGGCATGGTTCATGGAAAAAATCCCAACCGCTCGGTTCGCTTGTCTCAGTTCGGGGCATGAGTGCATGGTGTGGTGTTGTTGGCGGTTCATGGCATGCGCAATGTAGCCTGAAAGTGTGTGTGTGGATGTGTGGAGTGCTGCGGGTCATGTGTAGAAATGGCAAAAGGTTCACTGATGAAAAGTGCATTATAAATAAAATGTATTATTATTATTATTATTATTATTATTATTATTAGAGATAACAAAGGCAGCCCAGAGCTGAAAGATGCGCCAGCGTCGAACAACGTCAAAGTCTGGTGTGTGGGAACATTTTGGATTTAATTTGACCTACAGTATGATAACAGTGGAAATGTAATGGTAGAACTGCGACTGTGTGCAAGCATTGTGCGACATGTATTCATTATATTAGTGCAGGCCCAGAGGAGCTTCAGGCCAGTCAGGTTTTGAGCCGGTCTGAGTATGGTGAGCTTAAAGGTGCTCTAAGTGAACGTCACTTCTGCACCCCTTCCTCCCGTGCAAATTAAACTCTCCTGAGCACTCTCCAGAGAAAGTGTGCATTTACAGGGCTTGCCACTGTTATGTGGTAGCCTAGAAGCTATTTTGCGTAGTTCGGATAGGCTACGTTATGTGCAGAAATAAAGTATTCCATAATATTTCAGTCAATCTTTGTGAGCTTAAAAAATAACAGAATTTCCTGTAGATGGTAATAAAACACCATTCCTCAAAGATGGTCTCAATGTAGGGCTTGATCAAGTTAAATTCTTTCAGTTTGTGCATGATTATATGATATAATTATTTTAATACTCTAGCCTAATAGTGGATAATCAAGCTATATATCATATGCTGAAGTATGATATTTCTGACGTGAAAAAGATAAAAAGAAAACATAACAATAAGAACTGAAAACTGTGACCCTAAAACCGTGATATGAACTGAATCGTGGCTTTGTGAACCCACTGTACTGTATGTAGATAGAGGGCATATGTAATTCCTGCATATTAAACTATATTATACAGCACTCTTCCCTTTCACCAAAAACATAATGCACATTCTCCACAAACCTGCTGTCCTTATCTGTCCTGTCATTTATTAGTGGAATCCAATGACTGGTGACCTAAAACAACAAAACATACATTAAAACATTTCCACAGCAAACAAGCCAAACAACTGTCAGATAATGTTCTGACATTTAACCAATGGCAGGTGAATCTATTATAGTCAGCTTGCAGACATTGCCACAATACCTTTTCAATGGAATTCTTGTTGTTGACGGAATAGACAATGCAGATAACATTTGCCTGTAATTGACAGAGGACAATAATTAGCTACGGCCAGCCATTGCACCATGCATGAGTAGTACCACAACATGAATCATTAGCACTAGTGTGGTGCTCCAGTCCCACCTTGGTGATTTCCTGATAGAGCTGCTCATCTGTCTGCTCGACCTCTGGGGACAGAGAGAGAACCATGTACATATATGGATAGTTTGGCTGTGTGTGGTAATCCTAATTCAACTCTCCTTATTTACCCCCCGCCCCTCACTACCTACTGTTTATTTACCCTTCCTTATTGCAACTGTGGCACAATAATTTCATTATACTGCAAAGTATATGTGACAATAACAAAACTTGAACTTGAACTTGAACTTGAACCAGATTAGTCCGGTGACTCAGCCCTTCACTATACGGCTTCAATAGAACCACATTTCTCCTGGCCGTTCCTAGAGTGGTTATTACCTGAGTAGTCAACGATGTGTGTGGGCACTCTCTCTGGAGTGACATCGGCCGGAATGGTGATTTCTTCAGCCCGATAGGGCACCTGAAGTACAGTAGAAATTCAGTTCAGCACATGTACACAGTATGCGCTTATATTCAGTCCACAAAATAAAACAAAATAGGTAGCCTATTTAATCCACTTTGAGATGACACAGAAATCCATATAAAGGCCTATCATAATTTAAAACTGTATTGTTGTCTGATTCAAGGTCTTTGGTATTTTGAGAAACGCTTTGCATACCACATCTGGAAACTCCTCTGTGACCAGAGACATGATAAGGGAAGTCTTCCCTACTTTGGCTGTGAAGAAAAGAAACAAGTAAAAACACAATTCAGTGAATGTTGACAGCATTCTATATTGAGTCAGTTCTATCTCTGACCTTAGAAGTTCTCTCATCTGACCTTAACATAGCATAGCACCCTAATAACTAATTCAAACAACTGACTGTTGACCTTCTAAACCATACTCCCACAGAACTGTTGACCTTGGCCTTATGCATCACACAAGGAAGGCTGCAATATGTTAGGCCAAGTCAAAAAAACTGAAACATTTGGACATTCAGGTGTAGCGCCTGATGTTATAGTGTTGCTTTCCCCTGCTGCAGAGTTTCTCCAACAATGGGGCCATTGTCCCTGGAACACTCTTCACTACTTAATCACAAGGGATGACACAAAATTTGATACTTCTCATGATTCCTTCAGAGCACTGTCTATGTAGGCTTCCAAGCCTCAGCTGGGCAAGATATGAACACTATCTGCAGTATTTGGCTTGGATCAGTACAGGTGTGTGCAGGCTTCAGTACAGGTGTGTGCAGGTTTTGGTCCAATACATTGTAGGTAATCTGACTAGGGCCATGGACTCAAGGCCCACTTGACCAAGTCTGCAATATGGCATTATTCAGCCTATTCCTTAGACTATTTTGTGGCAATCAGTGAGTAGACAACAATAGTGGTCGATTTAGAATACTGAACTGTTTGATGATGGTGGAGGTTACTGTCCAATAACAATCAGTGGTGTCAAATGGAGTGTAGGAGTGTAGCCTACATATTGTGAATGTGGATAATACAATGTCATTTTTAATGTTGTTAAAAGTGAAAGTGTTGTTGAAAGTTTATTCAATTGGTGAATAAACACTAACAAGAGGTGGATAAACTCTATTTCTGAAATTGCAGGTGAACAAACTGCCAGGTGCGTTACCCTCCACAGCCCTGGGTCTCGTGGTATGCACATTCAAAACACAGGCTATGGATGTTCAGCCTTCTCTCTCCCAAATTCTTTGGTCAGGCTTAACATTTTAACTGTACTGAGGATATGACAAATAATATTTAATTACAAAATAATGCAAGATATTGTGGCATGAAAGAGAGCATACTGGCTACCGATTAAAGTCTACGTTCCAATACTGAGCAGCAGCAGTAGCAGCAGTTCAACCTCGGATTAAATAATGTTAAGTAATCGGTGTTCAATGGTTGACTGGTCTTTTGTTAGCGTCGTCGTTCATGCACAAGGTAGCCCTACCATACATATACAACAGATCGAATTCTCCACAAACTCATAGTAATAATTTACACATCTAGTCTTCTTTTGGGAATGCAATGTTAACGCGCTACAAAACAACATTCGGCTTCAGTTTGTCACTTGTCTTCTTTGGTAACAACACGGTCAAGGCAGTGACATGCAGTCCAAGCGAATGAAAAATAATATTCACACTCACGTTCTCCTACAAGTAATATCCTCACGTCCTTCCGCATCTTTTCCAGTTTGTCTGTCCGACTCGGAAAATCTCTGATCGAAAAGCATTTAAGATGACATGCGGTAGGACAGCAAGGTTGAAGGCAGATCTGATCTGACCGGACGGTTTCACAAGTGCGCAGATTTTGTGGGCCCTTACGGATCTACGGTCAGAATCCTAGTTTGAAATATGTTGAAAGACAGTGAGTGCTATTTTGTCAAATGGTTCTCATCAGTGCACAGACACACGGACACTATATTGAGGTATTTTGAGATGTGCAGATTTACATCCACGCGAAAAGCTGCTACCGCCGATGTTAGTGTTGGTTGTTGGCTGGGCTGCTGATTCTCGCATCATGGTACACGCCTCCAACAGCTGACCTTCCTACGGAGTAAGAGAGTGGGACAAGTAGCACGGATTGCAGATAATGCGTAGCCTAATTATCTAATCAAGTCAGGGCTATTCATTTTGACTCTTTTATTTCATTTCAATATCAAATTCCATAAGAAAAAACATATAAAACATAAAATCCAGTAGCATGAAAACGGCCATAACATAGGCCTATTATAAAATCTGATTGAATCTAAATGTCCAGGAACAATCATAGGAAAGCACAATCAACTTGCAGAAAGTAACTTGTAACTTGTTATGTTTTCCAAATGATATAGTCCGAGTCAGCTATGACTGGCAAGGAAATGCAGGTCATTTTCTCCAGTTACAGTCCAGTCATGAAGTAGCGGGTTCTGGCTCGATTAATGTAAAACAAACAAAAGTGCATTTGGGGACTTAAAAGCCCACACGATATAATGTACCAATACATGCATAAATTGTATGCATATGCACAGATCTTTGTAAAATGTCTCTAAAAGGCCGTCTTTAAAAAGGCAAATGTATTGCAGAGATGAACATTCTTCTCGTTTGGCCTCCTCCTCTCTTCACGATTTCCTGCGGCTCATGTCTGCTTCCACTGAAATGAGAAAAAGAGGGAAAAAAGATGATAACTGATGCACCGTATCTTCACTTATCTCCCTCAACAATGGAATTCTCTTCTCTGATTGGCTAATGGGGTGGCCATTAACTTCGTATAATCTGCTACCTTCGAAGTAGTTCCCGTATCACACTTGAATATTAATTCGCCAAACTCGTTGCGAAGTTTAAATGAACTGTCACGTTGCATCCAAGCTGAAATACAGACGTGCAGAACCATAGTAACATTGTAGCATATGACGGAGGTGGATTGTAGCTAGTTGGATGCCATGTAGGCTATAAAAGTAGCGATCTTTCAAAGTTAAAGTTAATCAGAATCCTGGGAAATGCCCGCTTGACAACGGCAGAGATAGAACTAACGACTGGCTTTTGGCCGTAGCAACCAGCCATTTAGAACTAACGACTGGCTTTTGGCCATAGCAACCATCCATTTAGAACTAGTAACGGCAGTTTTGTCCTGCAAGTAGAAAGTTGATATGTGGCGGAAAGTAGTCCCACAGTCAAGACAGTTTTAGCGATGTTAACGGACGCAACGGTGGAATAAAACTATGTTCTAAATATACAGGTTATGAATACAAACGGGAGATAAGCGGGATAACGGCCTTCGAGGTCGACCGGTTCGATGGAAATAATGGCACGGCGGAGGTAACTCCGTCTCCGTGCTTCGCACGTCGCCGGAGTTCTAGACCTCCACCTAGCCATTATTTCCATCGAACCGGTCACCTCGTCGGCCGTTATCCCTTACATCACCATATCAATGATCTAATGTGTCATTGGATGAGTGACAACTAGCTGCCTTGGGTGTATTTAAAGTCCTGTAGTTGTCACTGATAATATATGTGGTGTGGTGTGGTGTGGTAGTGTGTGGTGTGGTTGTGGTGCGGTGTGGTTGTGATGCGGTGTGTGTGGTTGTGGTAGTATGTGTGGTGTGGTTGTGGTAGTGGTAGTATGTGTGGTTGTGGTTGTGGTTGTGGTAGTACTGTATGTGTGGTAGTGGTTGTGGTAGTACAGTATGTGTGGTGTGGTTGTGGTAGTATGTGTGGTGTGGTTGTGGTTGTGGTTGTGGTAGTATGTGTGGTGTGGTTGTGGTTGTATGTGTGGTTGTGGTAGTGTGTGTGGTGGTGTTGTGGTTGTGGTGTGGTTGTGGTAGTATGTGTGGTGTGGTTGTGGTAGTATGTGTGGTAGTGGTTGTGGTAGTACAGTGTGGTGTGGTTGTGGTAGTGTGTGTGGTGGTGTGGTTGTGGTAGTGTGTGTGGTGTGGTTGTGGTAGTGTGTGTGGTGGTGTGGTTGTGGTAGTGTGTGTGGTGTGGTTGTGGTAGTATGTGTGGCAGTGGTTGTGGTGTGGTTGTGGTGTGGTTATGGTATCATGTGTGGTGTGATTGTGGTAGTATGTGCGGTGTGGTTGTGGTAGTGTGTGTGGTGTGGTTGTGGTAGTATGTGCGGTGTGGTTGTGGTGTGGTTATGGTATCATGTGTGGTGTGGTTGTGGTAGTATGTGCGGTGTGGTTGTGGTAGTGTGTGTGGTGTGGTTGTGGTAGTACTGTACTGTATGTGTGGTGTGGTTGTGGTAGTATGTGTGGTGTGGTTGTGGTAGTATGTGCGGTGTGGTTGTGGTAGTATGTGCGGTGTGGTTGTGGTAGTATGTGCGGTGTGGTTGTGGTGTGGTTATGGTATCATGTGTGGTGTGGTTGTGGTGTGGTTATGGTATCATGTGTGGTGGGGTTGTGGTGTGGTTGTGGTAGTTTGTGTGGTGTGGTTGCGGTGTGGTTATGGTATAATGTGTGGTGTGGTTGTGGTGTGGTTGTGGTGTGGTTGTGGTATCATGTGTGGTGTGGTTGTGGTATCATGTGTGGTGTGGTTGTGGTGTGGTTGTGGTATCATGTGTGGTGTGGTTATGGTATCATGTGTGGTGTGGTTGTGGTATCATGTGTGGTGTGGTTGTGGTAGTTTGTGTGATTGTGGTTGTGGCTCTTACGGGCATAGTGCTGGGGGAGCATGGGCAGGGCGATGACCTCTCTGAAGGCCTCGATCCACTCCCTCTGCTCCTGCTCCCGCTCACACATGAACACAAACTGCCTGTCCGGCGTCTCCACCACGATCCCACACCTCCACTTGCACCGGGCGCGTTTGGGCACACTCTCTCTCACTGAGTAGCCATGGGCCTCAGTGCCGATAAACACGGCGCCCAACTCCAAGGCATCCTTTAACAGAAGCAAGGAAATGTTAGTGAAATGTCATTCAGCACATGAGTCGAGTCAAGTCAAGTCAAGTCAAGTTATTTATATAGCGCATTTCATACACAGAGGTCATTCAATGTGCTTTACATAAACAAAAGCAAGGGGTAATAACAAATAAAAGCATAGAAGGGCTATAGTCATCAAGTACAGGGACTGCCTTAGAGAAAAGAAAACATAAAACGCACAAGGTTACATTACTAAAGGGAGAAGTAAGCAAATACTTTATTTATATTACAGTACTTGCCGTTACTTCCCTCTTTTGGAGAAAACAGATGAGGTACAAATACAGTGCCTACATGCCTTCTTTTGTTTCCTTTTTCTTTTTACAGTATTTATAAAAATACAAACCAACCATTGGTGTTTTAAAATAGAGCAGCCTCCTGTCCACGGAACAAAGAATGAACCATCTTCTCTTGAAAGGTTCCCTTTGCTTGTCCAAGAGAAAGTAAAAAGTGTTGATATCCTTTTCGATACTATCATTTGTCATGAAATATACAATGCTATCTCAAAAAAGTATCTGAATCCAAATTCACAGATACATGGCATATATCATAAATTCAATGAACACATAATTGCAGTAAATGCTGACTGCATATTGCACACACACTGTATGTGAGTGGCACCAACCTTTGGTCCAGTCTTTTCCATGTATCCCTCCTTGATACTGCTTCTGGTTAGTAAGGGTAGAAGCTTTTCAAACAAAAAACGAAACAAACAAATGAGCCAAAAATGCCATTGCCATATTACCATGTGATAGCCTACTGTAAGATATATGACTTGTCACGAGTACATGTTTATCAAAAAGTCTTATTTAACATTATTGATGTTTTTCTGAATACATTTGGATACCTCACTGTCATTGGGTGGGGAGAGGGTCATCTTCAGGTATGTAAAACGGGCAGCCCGGATTGCATTGAACCAGTTCACAATCTCCTGAAAGGCAAGCGATATTGAGCTGAGTGATCCGTACAACCAACACCATTCCCACAAAATAGCAAAAGCAATATAACATTCACTTCAACCCGAAGACAATGCAAATGGTCATGAGTGAACAGGTATTCCACAACTATTAGACAAGATATGCAGATTATTCCCACCTGGCCACTCTCATGGTAGACAAAGATGTTTCTGGTGTGGTCCTCTTTTACATAGGAGATCTGTAGGCCATGATGGTGGCCTATCTTCTCTGGCTGGAAAGATGCATTCAGATCTCTCACTGGGATGACTGCTTTGGGCCCTCTGGACAGCTGAGTAAGCCAGAAGTTGAGAAATATGAAGGAATATTACCATGATCAAAGGGAGTACTATAGCTTTATAAAATCTGAGTATTATGAAACCAGACAACAATAAACAAAAAAAGAGAGCAATGATAGGGTGTGTATCATCCTTGACCCTTACACCAGCAGCTACCTTCCTCTATTTTTTTTTTCAAGAAGTTTCAAAATAACTACTTACATCATCTTTGTTGAAGTACACAAGAGTTAGTTCTTTCTCAGAAAGGACAAATCTCCGTTTCAAGAACTGCTTATTAGCTTTGCCTTTCTTCCACAGGGTCCCTTCATAGCAACCTGTTTGAGGTTAACACTGGAGAATGAATGTCTTGGTCATCACAGGATGCTCTCATGTTACTACTGGCTGTGAGCCTGTGAGTCTATTCACCTGAACTGTAAATCTTTTGGAGGTGCATATGCTCTCCTGTGAACTCACGCCGCTCATATTTTGCTCGAATCCACTGCTCTCTAAGCACTCTTGAGGAAAGAAGATATTTATTAAAATGTACTGTATTCATAATAATAATAATTATTACTAGTAATAACAATAAAGTTAGAAGTAAATCACAATTTGTATGCTGTAATTTCTATAACCGCATTATTATTGCCCATATATTATTTCCACCTGTATAGGGAGAATTTATTGGGGTAACTGACACTATCGGTCAGAAGTTTATGGGTCTTCTTTCTTTTTTTTACCATCACTACAAAAACTGCAACACATGGGACACAAATAAGTGTAAACAAATGGTTTATATCAATCATGCAAGGGAACCAAGAAAGCGTAGGAGTTTCAAAACCTGTGACCAGTGGTGTATGTAGGCTATGAGCTTCCTTTGACAATTAAAAGGTTGGGTACGCGATGCCGGATGCCGGATGCAGTTGCATTTGTTTATGGTTATGTTGCTAAGCAGATGGTGGTTGGTCTTTGGGTTGTTGAACTAAAGACCAACCAAAACACATCAGAGGTAGCTCACTTCCTTCAGTATCCCTGAGAAACACCACAGTGTTTGGTGTTGTTTGGTGGACAGGCTGCACGCGCCCTCTTTGCTTGATTCCACTTTACGGAGCCAGGGCCACGTGAGAAGACTGTGTCTTCACAACGTTCTCAGAGAATGGAGAGCGAGTGGATCATGAGGAGATACCCACTGAATGTTACAAAAAGTGTCACACGTTAGACATGGCTGAGCATCGCGTACCCTACCGTTAACTGTACAAAAGGGTGAGTGTACTTCTGCAGAAAATCCCGCTTGTGAATGGTCACTGTTGTGGGGGCATTACACTTCCTCATTATAGCAAGTAAAACAAAACTCACACACAGTCATGTTGCTTTGGCCTGTAGTAAAAAGCTGGAACAAACTTCTCATAATGGGCCTTGACAGCTGAATTGCCATGGCGCCTCATAAACTGAATAATAAACAACAGACCCAGAATGCAGAAGTTACATTTGAAGCGCTCATCATCATAGGTGCCATATGATTCTAGTATGATTGGTTGAGATCACACGACTCTATAGTGGGGCCACAGTTACCTCAACCAAGTCATCTTCCCAGTTGTCCAAACGTATGGACTTGATGCGGCTGATGTCTGGCAAATCTCTGTGTGTGCCCGAGCAACTCATGCACACAAACACACCGAGTTTGTAGGAGGCCCAATCCGGTTCTGAGGAGCACCGTCACCATTACCCAGAAACAAATGACAAAACAACCAATCAGGATCACCAGGATAAGTTTATCTTATACATACATCTCTGGTGATCTTCCTTATAGTACAAATGTTTGACATTTTAATTGAGAATTCAGTAGCCTAAAACAGGATAAAAATGATTAAACTATGTACATCACTACCGTAGTGCAGTTTTTGATATGAGAGTGAAATGGTCAACACTCACCAGGTGCCCCACAGTCAGCACAAAAACTGTTATTTGACTGTTTCACCATCTCTAAAAGAATAATCTTGTTTCTGTCCCAAGACCCCATGGGTGCAGAGAAGATGCCATCTTATTTATTTCCCATCCTGTTCTCTCTCTCTTTCCAATCAGAACATCCCATCGTCATACAACATCCAAGATATCCTTTAACTGCATTGAAGAATCGCCTAACGTTAATCTTTTTAACTAAACTCCTTTTTCGTAACCCACTGTAAGGGGCAGAAGTGAAGTGCACGTTCCCTCCCAATTGTACAGTAGAGTGGCCTTGTTGGAACTGGTTTCTCTTGCCCTGCCCTTGAGCTGAGGAAGTGAAAACATCAACATAGGCCTACACAGAAGTAAACATGAACTAGGCCACTATAATTATCTAAACGAGCTGAAGAAGTGAAACATCAGACATCATGACATATGCACATAATCTGATAACTGCATTAGGCCTAGACTGGTTACATTTCTTCAGGGCAAGTACGATAGGAACGATTATCCTGTTCCAGTGTTCCACACGGAAAAATAATCAAGACGGACATTACGAAACACGCTGTGGCTGTTCTGTTTTCTTTTACTGCCAAATGCCAATGGCTGTTCCTTTCCGCTGTTGTCGTGCAACGATTAGGTAATGTGGATCGCTAGACGTCTTCTCTCCTCTGCAGTCTTAACAGGTACCCGACAAAACATTATTATGATGTGCACTGCATCTTTTAGCCAAGATAAACTATAACAAGTTTCGTCCACGCTAGTTAACCTTGCCAGTATCAATGCAGTAGCTAACAGTTAGCATGATTTAGGTAGTTGTTCAACAAACATCTGCTTACAGTAAAAGACGAGTGGTTTTACATAAGCAGAGGCAGCGGCACTGAGATTTGTCTTTACTGTCTCCACAGGTCGTTATGGATTACTTTGTCATACAGCGAGTTCACTACCTGAGGTCGCACCTAGATACCTCCAGTGTACATGTTGCTGGCGAAGCCGCATCACAGTTGCTGGGTTCGACACTTTAACTGGTTCCCCCTCCTCGGACTTATGCAGTGATGACAAGCAATCGTTGGATGACCTTTATACACCTGAACAGCGAGCTGTCATCCTGAAACTTTTAAATAATGCAACAGAATCGGAACTTAGTAGAGTAAAACTTTTGAGAACACGCAAATCTGCAAATATAGTAGAGTATAGAAGTCGACATGGGCCCTTCAAAAACCTCGAAAGTGTCTTAAATGTACCTTTAGTGAAGCACAAGACTGCTGTCCTGTCTTTCAACCATATAGTTGACCCGGATAAGAAGGAGGTGAAGGAGGTGAAGAAAAAGAAAGCAAAGATACAACTTATCAAATTCGTCAAACCAGAGATCGATCGAGGGCACCTAGAGGTAATGTATGCCAGTTTTGTGCCCATACCATGCGCCATCATTATAGTTCAGTCAGGACCACTATGTCTAGAAGATGGCTCTATACTATTGCATGAAATTCATTTGGGCAGTATGCTCTGTTCTGGGGGCCCCCTGCCCTTCCATGTTCAAACATGGAAAGCACAAGGCAGGGAGAGCAGCAACCCCCCCGTGGGGTACAGAACAGAACAAACATCAATGACAAGACATTAAGTGGGTGGCAAAATTGCAGAAAAAGCCACTGCCTGCAGATTGGCAAGTACAGTTTAAATAAGCACTCTGAATGTGTTCAACCAGTGAAAGCAGGGCCTGGCCATTCAGCAGGCAGTCAGCTGAGCTGTTAGATTGACAGTCAGCTGGGCCATCCAGGGATGCTAGCGAGACTCCGAGACCTGCCTGAACTAACGCTGTGCTCCATTTATTTACAATAACGGCGCAACAGACTACAACGTTGGTGCCATGCACGGCTCAGGTTCTACCTGCGGTCATTTCCCAATCCCACCCCATCTCTCTCTCCCGCTTGCTTCCTGTCTCTCTACTGTTCTATATGAATAAAGGCAAAAAGCCCAAAAATATACTTAAAAAAACAACTATTTGCTTCATTGTTTCAGGCGGCTGAAACGATCGTGTCCATCACATTTGGCACCAACAGAGTGGCATGGGCTCACATGGACAATACCATGACTGTGCGGGATTGGCAGCACCACAAATGTGATAGCTTCCTGAAGGGGACATTCATGGCCGCAGCCTACTTAGAGGATGTAAGCATCAAAGTTATTCATTTTTTTTTTTAAATTTCGATAGTGACACTTCAAACGCATGGAACTGTTTACTGTGTCTTGACATGCATACATGATGTATAACATCTTTTTTGACAGATTTCATCTGTTGTATCACGCATCCCTGACGCGGACTTCTTCATCATTGAGAAGCCGGCGATGTCCATGCAGAACCCATCGCTATTCCCCATCATGGTGCACCTCCGCACGGTGGAGGCCATGCTGTTCGCCCTGCTGACGCAACGGCAGGATGCGGGCGACGTGCCCAGAGTTCTGAACATGATTCGCGCGACCGTCGGCCGTCACTTTGGCGTGGTGGTGGCTGACGTGCGGACCAGCGGAGCGCAGCTGGTGCGTCAGATGATGACCGAGTCCGTGACCCAGAAGGTGCCTCGTGTCAGGTTCTCCCACAACCTACTGGTGAGGTATCGGGACGCGTTCCAGATAGACAGTCGCAACCGCGGGGAAGAACTGTCCGATGCCCTGCTGCAGGCAGTGGCCTTCTACGAGCTCCTTGAGGAATCTGCTGCTTAGGTATCTTTCCCCTTTGGCTTGTTACTGTCCCATGAGTCAACATTAAGCTGAACCACCGCTTGCATTTCCACTCCTCTCTGATGACTGCCACCGATGATTTCACCTCCGAATATTTGGTCACAGGTTCACACTCCATTTCCGCTGTGGATGAAATGGGTCTGGAACAGTCCTCTTCTTGACTCATCAACTTGCTCTCTCCTGAAATGGTGGTTCCTGTGGTCTCAAACACAACTCTGACTTCCGAGTCTGCTGAGCTAACATGTATTAGTGGCCTGATGTTTGGAACAGATGATTAAAGGAGTAGTTCGGAATTTTGGACATAGGACCTCATTTCCAAAATTAGTCGGGGTGATATAGGTCGGTGGAGACCATTTTCAGCCCTTCCTAAAATTGCAGCATTAATCTGGTGCCGAGATAACGCAAATCAACGGTAACATCCAGCCTTCCACTGAAAACAGTCTTAATCCACTCCACAGAACGCCCGAAACTAATTATATTATAACCTTAGACTATTGATGCACATGTCTGTGTTGATAGAACAATGTTAGAAATAAAACTAACCTATACTTTGTTCCCTGTATGGCAGTGGCAGATTGATATTGAGAAACTAGTCCCTCAAAATTTAATAAATCATTGAGTTGCAAGGTTAGTTTTATTTCTAAAATTATTCTATCAACACGGACATGTACATCGATAGTCTGACGTTTTAATTGACTTGTCTCGGGTGTGCTGTGGAGTGAGTAAGACTGTTTTGGATGTTACCGTTGAAATGCGTTAGCTCAGAACCAGTTTAGCAAAGGGGAACTCTGCAACTTAAGGAAGGGGTTAAACGCGATAAAAACTGTTTCCACAGACCTATATTACCGCAAAGTTGGAAATGAGGTCCTATGTCCAAAATTCCGAACTATTCCTGTAACTGTTTACCACAAACCCTGCAAGAGCTCATGAGATTGGCATAGGAACTCAATATTAAAAAAACTAAAGTTTAATTGATTGAAAAATGACATTGTGAACGGACAAAAATATGGACACTCAAATATTTTCCATCATACAATATATATTTTCTTTACATACAGTGAGTGCATAATATACATCCTCTCATTTCCTTTGGGTAGTGCATTGTTTCCTGAGCAGGTTCATGGGAAGTCAGTGGAGAGCTGCTGTAAGGCACCCATAGGGAGTCCAGTGATGGTGCTCTTCAGATAGTGTGGGAATCTAAATAACAAAACACCACATGACTTGGGGGGGACTCTAGGAAAACAGCCACATTAACTAACCAACTATAGGTCAAGCACAGGAATGATCCTCGAACTTGAGCAGGTTTTACTTTCACTGAGGAAAATAAATATATATGTAAAAATGGTATGGGTAGTACAAATGGGCATGTCTGCAGACAGTTTGTCATGGGTCTTCATCGCTTCACCCCCCCCCCCCCCCCCCCCCGCTTTCACTCCTTTATGATTAATAACCGTAAGGGAATTTCAACTAGAAAAGCTTTGATACGCTCACCTGTGTTTGGTCTTGTCCTTGTCCTTTTGACTCTCAGACTTGCAGATGGCGCGCAGACAGGGCATGTAGTCTGTGTGAATGGCTGGGCTGCTTCCCAACAGGCCGACTGTTTTGCTGGAGAGCACCGTCTTTACAAGATCAGCTCGTCTTTCAACAACACTGCCAAACAGTTTAAATCAGACGTTGGAAACACAAACACAACAAAAGGGACGAGACACAAAAATCCAAATTACTGTTTTACAATACAATACATTTACATTTATTCATTTAGCGGACACTTTTGAATACATGTACAGTTAAGTATTTGAAGACATGCTAAAGTTGACTTTAAAGAGGAATATAATCTTTTGGAAATTGAACTTTAATGCCTTAAATGAAAAATTTATGTGAATATTGATAATGATATTTGTGAATGAATAATGTATTGTAAATAAATAAAAGGTTTTCCTTAAAGCAACACTGAAGAGTTTTTGTTCCTTTAAATAATGCATCGCCGTTTCTCCACAGAATTTTACTGAATTTGAACAATTCTGCAAGGAAGATAGCAAATATTCCCCAATCTAGGTGCGCAAAGCTAATGGAGAGATATCCAAACAGACTGATGGCTGTAGGTAAAGCAAAAGAAAGCGCTACAAAGTATTAAATCAGGGGTATGATGACTTTTCCAACCCTGTTATTTTAGTTTTTAATTTTTTTTTTTTTTTTAAATGGGTTTTGATTTCAGGCTGTAAGAAAAATAAAGTAACTATTTCAAAGGGATATGACTATTTTCTATAGGCACTGTATGTTAACCCTATGTGTTAAATTCCCGTAGAGGCAGGCAGATTTTTAAAGATCACTTATTTCATAGAACCAGGACACTATGTACAGTACCCTGATAAAATTCCCTTGGCCTTTGGAATTAAAAATAACCCCACATCATCACAAACCCTTCGCCATCCCTAGAAATTGGCATGGTTTTTTTTTTTCTTCAGTTAGCCTATTAGCTGGTTTCGTGCTCATTGAGCTCAATGCTAATCAAACCAGCTAATAGGCCAACTGAAAAAAAACCCACCATACCAGTCTTTAGGTGGTGAAGGGCATATGATGATGTGGGGCTATTTTAATTGCCCCTTTAAACTAGACAGCAGACCAATGTGCAGTATTGCCGTGCGCTGGAATGAGCGAAGTACTTACAGTTTTTCGCGGTGACTGGGCTGGCTGGAGAGGCCGTCTCTGTGGGGAGGTGAGCGAAAGGTGAGCTGCTCCAGCATCTGTCTGCACTGGTCTGCCCCCACCTCCTCTCCTAGCCTCCGGGCCCTCGCCATGGCTGGCTCCATCTCCAGACAGCACCTCCTGAAGCTCATGCCCTCCACAGCAGCCCTCATCTCAGAGGCCCTGTGTCGCCACATCTGCCCCACCTCCTGCTCCTCCCGCAGTTCGTCCAGCAGGCCGTCCCTCAACTCTGCTCTAGTTCGGGCAGACGGCAGGCCTGGCGCACAATAGTGTGTTCTTGTCACATGCCTGTGATCCTGCAGGCAACAATCCAGGAAGGACAAGTTGTCCAGGAATTCTGTGAGGCTGTTCAAGCAGCCAGACACCAAACAAGAGGCTTTCTTCTCCCCTGAGTGACCCTCAGTCCTTCCCTCTGATTGATCTGTATGGCGACTCGGCATCGTAGACTGGTGTGAGGAGGAGACAGTCTTCTCTGGAGAGTTAGGTCTAGACCTCTGCATTCCTTTCAGAGACAGACAACGCCTTTTCCTTGGCTTGGAGGACAGCCTCCCTCCCGGGGGTATATCTACGGCTACAGAAGCTTCTGGAAGTGTTTTGGAATGAATGTGTCCATGTCGGTCAGAGTTGGAAACATTCTCCATGAATTCTCCAGGGTCAGGGGAGGCAGGGGTTGGCAGAGGCAGGAGTGCCTCCATGTTCAAGTAAAGTAGATCTGTTCCTGTTTGCTGGCTCTCTAACAGGATCTCTGAACATCTCTCCATCTCAGATGTAGTCCAGGTATGAACCTACAGGGGAAAATGCAATGTAGCTGTATCATAAAATTAAGACATCTGGACAAAACAGTGGGGTGCAAAATGGTAAGCATTTTGTCAAATCTACTAATAAAGTTAGCTCAGAAACCTGACTTTTGTTTGTTTTTTTTTGCCTTGATGTAGATAGAACAGGAGAGAGACAGGAAGCGAGTGGGAGAGAGAGATAGGATTGGATCAGGAAATGACCACAGGTCAGAATTGAACCTGTGTCCCCATGGAGCCTGGGACCTAAAGGCGGGGGTGCTGCTGCCTGGTGCCTGCTCACAAAAGCTTACTTTGAACATCCTTGCTAGCTCGTGTACTGTAGGAGTTCCCGAGCAGCCAGTGTCACATGCAGGCAGATCAGTCGGCTGCTTCGACCCTTCGATTGTTTCCTCCTGAGCTTGTGGACGCCCCCGAGGGACCACAGGATGGTTCAGCAACAGGGGCGCAGCAGGCCCCCCTCCGCTCCGCACCCAAAACTGCGCCTGGAGCAGACACTGCCTGAGGTCCCCTCTCTGTACCGGCCACAGAGAGGATACGTCCTGAGGATCCGTCCTCACGTTCTCCGCCAAACACACCAACTGCAGGTAGCTACAGAGAACCTTCTGTGTGCAAACAGAATTAAGGGACATAGGCATGTCAAAATGTCTCTATTTTAGCATTTTATCTAATGATGCAGTGAAGCTCAAGGTTACAAAGAGGGATTCAAGTCTTGCAGCGCAAAGATGTTAAATGTGTGGGATGGCCTTACCACTGGGGGCTTCCTAAAGTGTAGCTCTTCCAAGCGGCCATCAAATGTTGCACCAAACAAAGGGTCTTTGGGTGATATTGTGAACAATGGCATCACAATATTTAGTCTCATTATATGATGTACAGTCATAATATTTGAGAAATATCTGACAAACCACCAAGATGGAAAATGAAAGACAGGGCTTACCAGTGGTTGTCAGGACGACAGGCCTTTTGGTTGTGGACATGAAAGTCTTAATTGCTGAGAGAAACCCAGCATCATCACTGAAGATGACGTCAACCTTCCGGGAAGATTATTTTTTATTTATTGGTTATGGACTTATGGTCAGACTGGAGATTCCGTTAAAATCTGTGTTAACAGGCGAACTAAATGAAATAGCGTCTCACATGACAAAGCAGATTGTTCTGGTAAATAATCTAAATGTTGATGTCTTTACCTCCTCAAACAAAATGAGAGACATTAGTGTTGATTTGCCAGTTCTAGTGATGGAGTGATGATCTTCTTGATCTATGATGATGGTAGGAAGGCCTTCCTCTTCTTTCTTCTCATTGTTTGGCTCCACAGTGTGATCACCTGTTGAGCAGACATGCACACAATCATTGGATATTTAACCATTCCTGTGTAGGAAATTATGATGATCTATATCTTAATTTTGGGAGGATTATATTTCTTGGTAGCTACCACGATGTATATGTTTTGGACTGCTATTGATTGTGTTCTCAGGCTTATTCCTTTTCTGGAAGAAATGGGTCAGGTTCACAGAGGTGGAGGGGCCTCTCCTGAGGGAATTTTTCCGCAGAGTTGATGGAGGTCTTCGAGTTGACGTCATGACCTTCCTGGATGAGTTGGTCTTCCCTGCAATTGAAAAGATAGTCCATGATACATTAAGCAGTGTCAGAATCGCAGGCTTTTGCAGGCCTAGAAGTATAAACAAACTAGAGGAACACGAATTAAGGTGATGAAACATGAAGCAACCTTTTGAGCAATGTGTTGAGCACATACAGTAACTGTCTCCATGTGTTCTCATTTGGGCGAGCATGACATCTGGCCTACTGATGATTAAAGCTCTCCAGTAATAACACATTAGCCAATATCAATGAGAAAGAGTCAGAATAACAACACTCAGGAACACGGCCCAGCAACATTGCTCAAAATGTCTCCTCGTGCATCTCCTCGATTCAGATGACGCCGTCTCATTGTAAACAAACGTACGGGGGGAGGTGGCGGGTTTCGAGGAGCAGGCAGCTGCGCCGTGGGAGGAGAAGTAGGTGGGCCTCAGGGTGGAGGCTGTCGGGGTGCCCACCTGATGGGACTGGGTGGCCTCCTTCAGCTGGGCGAGGAGGAGGCGCCCACTGCGCTGAGCTGACGCGTTCACCTCAAACACCTACACCGACGAGATGTCAACCCCACACATTACAAGAATCAAGTGTCATATGACCAGGGCATGAACACAGGCGACATACAGTACTGTTGTCATTTTTCACGTCGTATCGTTCTTGTCGTCACGCTGTGGTTCTTGAGCTAGTGTGAGTAGAGCAATGTCGATGTGCATCTGATAGATGTCATGTTATTGTTACATTCGCTCTTACCTTGAAACCTAACTCCTGGGCACAGGCATAAACAGCTGCGGTCTTGCCAACGCCGTGTGGGCCAGAGATGATCAGCGCGCTGCACAGCTCCAGTTGGCAGTCCGTTAAAACCACTTCACCCTCAAAATCTCCGTTATCCCACACGCCTGAGGAAGCAACATTGGACAGACACAGGGTACAATAATTCACTGTTTACCTTCAAAAATATAGAGCGATGATGAACACCTGAACACTCACAGAGCAACTATGAAAAAATGGTGTTTCGGGTTAATTGAGCCAACCACCTTTACTCTTCTTCCTCCGCATCTCCTCCTGCTTTCTCTCACGCTCTTCCTTGTCGGCTCTCAGCTTCCATCTCTTTAACCAGCTGAAGCAGAGGACAACCAACTTAGCACACTAGCCTCAAGCACGTTCTTTTAACATTGTACAACTGGCATTGTAATCATTGAAACAGTTGCTTACTTATGCAGTTTCTTTACTCCTGCAGAATTTCCCACCACTTCAGTGGAGTGCTGAGGCTGGTATTTTTCAGTCCACAAGACGTCTTCCTGTTGACATTCTGAGACAGAGGAACAACACAAGTGTCCTGGGTGCGCCACATGAAATGAGTGACTCAAAACAGTGAACAGTTCATCCATCACACTGGCTCACCTTGTTGCGTTGTATTTTCAATGTATTTTCCTGAACTTTCCTGTGGATTGAGTGTTACAGTAGATGCTGGCGAAGGGCTCGCCTTCTGCTCTTGTCTACGCCTTCTCGTCCGACTCAACCTGCTCCGACAGACATTCCTCCTGGGCGTCTGGCCTGATAGGGTCGGTGACGTTCTAGCAGGGGAGCCAGGCTCCACGACGCCCTTGTCCTCAGGCCTCTGGTTGGGCCTACGCCGTTTTGGTGATGTTCCTGGATTTAGTCCGTCAAGCCTCCACTTTCTCTTGCCTCTCAAGCAGTGGCCTGACAAAACTCCAGGACTGCGCGTGCCTTCCTCTGATTCTAAAAGAAATATGATCATTTACAGGAACATTAAAGATCAGCATATCTGGCAGAGCAAATGGCTATACAAGGGGCCAGCCAGATGAACTTATAGCATGTTTGCTGGTGATATCGTGTTTCTTTTACCAATCCATCACAAGTATATTCCACATAGGTACACAATAATTCAACTCCATAACACTCAAGCAGACACTGAGTCCACCATAACAAATAGCAATATACTTCAGTATGAATAAAAACGTGTGAAATGTTCTATGTTTAGCAATAGGCATACCTGGATTAGACATGGTCTTTTCATACGCCACACGTTTTCTTGACAGCAGAGAGAAAAACCTCTGGACTGGGAACAGAGGGTTGGTGACCCTGATCTCCTCCAACAGGTGCTTGAGGATGTCCCCTGACAGGTGTTCTCTCCATCCAGATCTCTACAACATCAGCAGGTACCCACAGCAGCAGCAGCATCAGAATCAGAATAAGCCTTATTGGCCAGGTTTGTGTAACAAACAAGGAATTTGACTCCGGTTAATAATCCCTGCACTCAAGTACAACACTCAACAATAACATAACATAACAAAACAGTAAAAAATAATAAGGGCAGTAAGTGTTTAATCTAACTCAGAAGAGTTCATATACAAAGCACAACAAAAACCCCAATGATTTGAGAGCGAAATTCACACTGACCCTCTGTCTGTCCACTGGTGGTGCGGACTTGGTTACTACAGAGTGCCACTGAGTGGGATATTGTACACTGGAAGGCCCCGCAGGAAATGATCCCTTCAAGTTCTTTAACAGCGGAGAAGTTGGCCAAGGAAGACTCCACAACAAATGATCTGTGACATGTATATGAAGAAAAAAAGAAAATAAAACATCATGCTCAAACAGACAAACACTATGTAGCCTACAGAACTCACAGTACAGTCAAATAGCCGGCACAATAACAGAGAAGAGTAAAGTCTAACCATGTGACTTTTGTAATACATGATGTCCCCCAGGTAGTAGTGCTCTCTGTGCTGTCAATGGATAAACACAGCTGTTGTCCTGAGTGTCTGGTTTATCGGCTTTCTTTGGCTTCTGGTTTCTCTGAGGTGTCTGCGTCTCATCAGACAGCTCTTTCTGTGCTAAGTAAATGTCTTGAGTACATGACTTGTGAGCGGACTTCACACTGGACTTCATCCGTCCTAATGTGTGAGAGAACACACATTTTGTTGAAATGTCCTTTTTTGAATAACTTATTTCAGCACACTTTTTGTCTGTTGGGTCTTCTGAAGATGACTGACTTGGCAGATCCACAGACGAGGTTCTCTGCAGGTGGCATCTCCAGAATTTCTCATTCTCATTCCAGAGTGATGGTTCTATTTCCACAGGAGTGTCTGAGTCACTGCAGGTTAAATCCACACACTCCCCTGTTGAAGGCTTCTGCTGGCCTACCACGTCCCCAAAACCACTGGAGGTAGTGTTCACAGTCACTGTGTGCTGCTTCCTGGACGTGCCAACCCCACCTGTGTTTCGTTGTCGTTTGAGCCTGTGAGTTTTAACAGAGGTAACGTGTGTAGCCTCACTCTTAGGAGTTGTGAAAAAGTCTGGGATACTACCTGTTTGCTGTGGGTTCGCGTAAGTTTTTTTCTTTCTGGACGACGCCATGGGCAAGAGGGTTCATTCGCTGTTCCAAAGATCAATTCGTGCTTTACTGAAAATGGCATATTTTTGTCAATGTGTGACAGAACGCGCGCACACACACACACACACACAATATGGTTAAGAGCGACGAAAATCAGTCTTACATGACTTATGTTGACTGCAAAAACAGTGTTCAGAGTCAAGGGGGAAAACGCACCCTATAGTTTTGCCAATGCTAAGGCTATTAAATCGCTGAACTAAAGGCTACATAAAACAGTAACGGCGGGCCACAAGACAACTTGGTGAAACAATGAAACATAAATGCCAGTTGCCAATTAATTAGTGTAGGCTACATCCTTACTGTTGCCAGGGAACATCATCCTGTGTTTACAGCGTTCAGCGATTCCTGACTGATAAGCAGGCGTGTTACTAGTTGCGGTTTCACAACAGATGGACAGGCAATCCAGTAGAAAAGACATAAACAATGTCCAGACACTGAAATTGAATCAAAATGCAACGATTCCTATACGCAGTTTGGTTTTTATCAAGAAGTACTTCCAGTACTAGGACCGTCTGACTTTGCAATCCCGCCAAGCCAAAAACACGAACAGGAAATAAACAACCAATAGCTAGACCACTTGTGCATGATGTCACTCCTCATCACAGACAGACACCGCCCCAACAAAATCAAACGTCTTGGGCCAAGGGGAGAACTTAATTGCACAAACGTATGCCCCCACTCACATTAGATTAATCTCATAGCATAGTGCAACGTCCGTTCAAGCATGTATTGCTAATTATATGACCCCAAACAAATGTTAAAAAAAAAGGATATTTGACAAGCTGGGTGAAATGATAATTTATTGTTTTTATTTCAAGACAAAAGTTGCATGAAAGTATTTTGTCTGAATGATACTTTTTGCCTATTATACTACAGGTATACAATTCAAAAAGAGGAAAAGAAGGTTGCTGCAAATGTTGCACTTTGGCTTGTGTTGAAAACCCATAAGTAACCATTTGTTGTTCCACATTCTGCTCCTACAAAAAAGCAATTCTGTTTCTTTTTCTGAGTGATAATGGTGAAAACTGCTGTGGATACTGACAAATTTACCATACACTAGTAAACACATCCAAATGAACAACGGCTTCAAATATAAATGAAATAAAAAGTGTCCTGAACAAGTTTTTTTTTTTTTTTAACGGAATATACATATCTGCAGTACTGTCAGTTTCTGAAAAATGGATAACCCAACAACAAAATGTTGGAAGTAATGCTTATGGGTGTCAGTTAATCCTGGAAGTGATCCAGTAGAAAAAAAACATACCGTGTAATTTCAGGGATACAAATCTTACAATTCTGTAGCATCTTTAAAACAATGCTCCGCGGAGAGTGAATTTCACCAATTATCTCCAGGTATGATTACCTGGTACAGGTAGGAATCTGCTACCAAAATAACCTGGCTAATTACACCACCAACAGAGGACAATAAAACAAGACATTAAAATTAGCTTTATGCCTACCTAATTCCAATGCATGACAATCAAGAGGGGAAAGGTTTTTTCAGATGTTCTGTGACCATCCACTGGAGTGGGTAGCAAGACAAGTGCTAACATGTGCTAAAATAGACCACTGATCCGACATCAGTTAATGAACACAAATGATCAAGACTAATAGTATTCCCATCCTACGGCAACTCATGTCTTCTCGACAGGAGCTTTCCGATTACTAGGTGAGAAACGACATACTCTAGCCATGATGGTGAGGAAAGAGTGAGCTATCCAATGCTAAAAATGGATTTGTCCTTCCCCCAGCCTCGTTAAGTCCATGTAGGATTCCACTATAATGGCTCATAATTACCAGTCTTTAACAAGTCGACACACTCACAAGTGCTCAGAAACCAACAAAAAAAAAGGAACGCGACGGGACACCAGTCTGCTCTGGCACTAGACGGAGGCGGAGCGGGGCTGGCCGGTCGGTCAGTCAGCCATGGCGCTCTTGGTGCGCTTGCCGTGTAGCGACACCCCGGAGCTGAGCGTGTGGCCGTTGCACATGCCGTGGGTGTCGGCCAGCCCCTCGTCCGCCTCGGGCAGGTCCTCCTTGATCTCGTGCAGGCGCGTCATGGTGCGGTCGATGGTGGCGATGGTGACCAGGTTGAAGTCGTGCATGCTGACCAGGTGCAGCAGGAAGTTGCGGCACAGGTTGCGGCGGATGATGTGCGGACCGCAGGTGTCCACGAACAGCATGATGGCCTGGGGCATCTGGTTGTCCGCTATGAAGCTGCTCATGGGGGGGGGGGGGGGTATGCAGACGAGAACAGGTCAAAATCATACTGCGCCACTCCGTGAAACCACAAGGCAACTCATTGGGACTCCTAGTGAGCCAGGACTGCGTTTCCCAGATTCGTTAAAAAGCTCTTTAAAGTGCGAAGATCTTCTTAGAACGTTCTTAGAGCGCTCCTAAGAAGATCTTAGCACTTGAGAGCTTCTTAACAAATCTAGGGAATCGCGGCCCAGGTCTGAAAAGCCTCTCTAGAGGAGTCTTGATGAACACAGCAGGGTTACACTATACACAGTTGTACAAGCACGGCATGGTTATACTATATCTGCAATGGCAAAGCGATCCCATTACTTGGCTTTGCCAAGACACCATGGCAATTCTGAAAGAATAGCTTTTTAAAGTAGGATTGACAGCCCACTTCTGTGATGTCATTACTGTAAAACCAACAGCTAACCGGCCAAATAAAAAAGGAAAACAAACAAACAAACAAACAAACGTGCGCCTTACCCATTCTTCATGACGTGGAGATTCCACAGCTTCATCACCTCCTTCTCCCCCTCGTTCACGTCCGTGAACTCCTCAATTTGCTGCAAGAAGAGCCCTTCCAGTTAGATTCAGAACACAGACCGGCAACACATGTCCTACAGCCTAGTCTCCTCCTCCTTCTCCTCCTCCTCCTCCTCCTACTCCTCTTACTCCTCTTCCTTTACATTATAACAGTCCCCAGAAGATGAGCATGGGTACAGTATGTGTTGTTCACATGCAGTGTCATACTTACAGCCTCAGTGTAGCAACCCCTGTAAACATGTCTGAACAATGTGTCCCTTACTGCGAAGTGATACGATTACAGGCAGAACCCATCAGTAGTCAGTAGAGTCGAATATGAATAGTTTAAACAGGGTTTAAAAGACACTAATGTAGGTGGATGACTCAGGTGCATCCTCGGATGGCATGAGAGGGCGTCTGACCTGAGACTGACCCTCTGTTGTCCGTCACTATTTTTCACCGTACAAGGTGAAGTTCTTTCTATGGGAAACGTCAATAGACAAGCCAGTTGTTATTATTCATCCGTCACGGAGATATATGCCCACACACGACACTACCGTAACGTCACTTTTCAAAGGAACCTTTTAAAAGGGTTGCTGCGTTTAAGAGAAGTAGTGCTTCCCAACTTCAACTTGACATAAGAGTGTGGACAAAAAATATGCCTGTGCCACTGTTCCTCTATTTCCAGAGAGTGAGTAGGCGGAAAGGCCCATGTTAGAGAAGCGCCTTAATAGTGTGTGACACCTGGGAATTTATTCAGTTGCTAGTTGCTTTTATTCAAAGCAACTTGCAAGTAAGGTAGAGCACCACATAAGAGGGAGAAGTTTGATGGGTCACTCTTGTTCTGGTTTTAAGTGCTTAGAGTGGAACTATAACAAAGTAGGAGAACAGACCAGAGAGGAACCACCGTGGAAACCTAAGCCCAATGCAAAACTCAAACCATATTTACTTTCAGGGGTTTCTCCAAAAAATGTGCTTTGGGAGGAAGTGGTCTTTTTTTTAAGGGCATAAGGGATTGAGTTACGCGGTAGCAGAGGACCGCACACAGATTTGTTTACACAAGTAATGCAAAGAATTAGAGGAGAGAATTACACAGAGGAAAGAATGCACTCATTCCAAATATGTGGTTAACAAAAGGCACCAAAAGGGAAGCATTGGGGAGCGTTAAAGGCACAAAAATGTCATTCTGACTGGAGCAGGCCTCCATCCAACATAACCAAATCTGAAAAGGAAAAGTGTGTTAGCGGTCGCTCTCTGCCTCTGCTGCCTCTGCCGTGAGGCCACTCTGGCCGTCCCCGCCCCGTACCGTGATGGTCTTCTCTCGGAGCCACTCGGGGTCGCGCTCGTCCTCGCTGTCCACGTCCATCTCCTGCGGCCGCAGCGGCATGCAGCTGTCGCTGTGGAAGTAGAGGCGGTTGTGGCCGCTCACGTAGGTGCGCTGCTGCTCCGGCTCGCCCTCCTCCGACTCCAGGAACTCCGACAAGCTGGGCTTGGTGCGCTTGGGTCTGCGGGCACAAGCACCGGCGGCACGGGGTGAGAGGCTTTCACTGATCCAAGATCAGCTCCGTTAATCATACTCCTTGAAGTGATGCACATCAGCATCATTCAGACTAGCGCCCAGAAGTGGGATAAGTGCCCACACAAAAAGTTTAGCATATTACACCAAGATGTTTGATTAGCAGCAACTTTGCTAGACAGTGGAGAGTTAACACCAATTCACAGTCATGAAACACGTACACAAGAGTACACCTCATGGAGAGAGGCAGCTTACACACCAGCACCAGGTCGTTCAGTGATGACGTGCGATAGGCGCTCAAAAGTTCGGGAGACGACGTAACACGATGTACCGTAAGCAGACACGCGCTTGTGCGGGTAAGAGTGCGGTCTCACCTGCACACCAGGATGTGTGTGACCGCTGTTCTCTTGACCGGCCCGTTGCGGCTGAAGGCGAAGCCTGGCTGGCTGTGGATGTCCTGGGGGTTGCCCACGTACGAGCCGTCGTAGCACTCGTTTATCGACACGTCTATCCGGGCTCCCTTTGGGTGAGGCTGGACGGTGAAGCACAGACAAGTCATCTTTAAACCAGCGTGTGCCGCACACAACAACAACAGAATGACAGAGTCTGTCCTCGTCTTTAAACAAGCATGAGCCACTCACAACAGCAGTGCTGCTGATCAGAACAAGGCAGAGCAACAATGCAACAGCTCAATTATCACCAAACGAGATTTGGCAACGCCTCTGGCTGTGGAGGGACATGTTTATTTGTCTCACACACACACACACACGGTAATGTGCTAGAACGGCTTCCTGATGTGGCGGTGCTGTTGTGCGGCGCTGGTTCTCACCACGTAGTTGAAGATGAAGCGGCTGTGGGAGAGCTTGAGGTGCTTGAGCAGGCTGTAGAGCTTGCGGCAGTTGAGGGTGCACCAGGGGCAGTGCAGGTCGTCCCGCGCCTCCGTCTGCTGCCGCGTGTTGTTGTTGTACAGGAACTGCACACACACACACACACACACACACACACACAACACACGGGGGGGGTTATCCAGTGACACTACAGTGTCACTACAGCGTCCCCCATAAGGTTAACATAGGCGTTCCAATACTTAAGACCCCTGTATTTTAAGGAAAACATTTATTTATTTACGATACACAAGACACAAAAGACTTTCATCCAGTGACTGAAAACACTAATCAAATACACTCAAATCTACCAGCTACCATCATTACTGCCTTCATCATCTGCCTTAAGACATAAAGAGGGAAGGTTCACAATAACTGTTTGGTATTTGAAGCATCGTAGAGTTCATGTGGTTTTAAAAGCATTGCATTCTTATATCCCATGGAGACATATATGTAAACACATGTAACAATCAGAAATATAACGGGCATTTTAGTCATAACGTAAATTGTGAATCGTAATTCAGACAGCCAGATGAGAAATGTTGTTCCTAAAACAGCAGAAAGTACTAGTGACTCATTCAGAGTCAGTGCCTAGGCAAGCCCAAGCAGGACGCAGATCTCTCCCTCCTGATTCTCACCTGATAAAATATGCGCAGCTTCTGTCGCGGCTCACACACCGACTGCTCTCGCCTCGTCTGGATGCTGGTGCTGACCGAGTCCTTGACGGCTGAAGCACACAAACACCACGAGGCACAAACAGGGTCACGTACTGTACACATTACTGGACAGATAACAAAACACTCAAGGGCCGGGTTTCCCAGATACGTCAAGAAGCGTTCTTAGAGCGCTCCTAAGAAGTTCTTAGCACTTAAGAGCTCCTTAACGCATCTGGGAAACCCGGCCAAGGAGCTCTCAGTGATAGTACAGTATTGTATTTCACATTACGCTTATTCTTTTAGCCGAGGGTTCTAACCAAAGTGACTTACATGACAATTCTATTACTAGAGGCCATTGTCCCCGGAGCAACTTGGGGTTAAGTGTCTTGCTCAAGGGCACAACAGTGGAGGAAGCCGAGAATTGAACCCACAACTTTTCAGACTACCGCAAGCTAGCCCAGCTTCACGCTACCACCTCCCGTTGGTATGGACAAATATGCTTCCTAGAGTCACTGAGGTGAAATACTGAGGCGTGTAAGACAATGAAATGACTCGTTTTACTTTTCGTTACCCAACAATAACACAATCACTGGCAGATATGATGGAGCCCCTTTTCCTGGTCACAGTCAATTCTCCAAATAAGAAAAGATGAAAAAATGCACACCCTAAGAGGTGCTGGCACGGGACGAAACTTATGTTGCCGCACACTCAGTCTCGATCACAAATTTATTGACACCAACGTTTCGGCCAGTTGGCCTTTTTCAGTCAATTCTCTGCAAATCTACAGATGTGATTCTCTTGTAGGCGCTGTGAGATGGGGTGCAGTATCACATGACCAGGGGTGCGGATGGAAGCGTGCTCTTACCCAGGGGGTGCGGATGGAAGCGTGCTCTTACCCAGGGGGTGCGGATCGGAGCGTGCTCTTACCCAGGGGGTGCGGATCGGAGCGTGCTCTTACCCAGGGGTGCGGAGCGGAGCGTGCTGGGCCTGCTCTCGGCGGCGCTGGTGTCGGAGTTGCGCGTGGACAGCGGCTTGGCCACGGGCGCGGTGGACGGGTCGTTGGGGTCGCCGGTCCAGCGGAGGGTGAACTGCAGCGTGGGTCCCTGAGAGAAGGTCTCAAACGGGGGCAACCTCTACAGAGCCACCCACACACACAGACACACACAGACACACACACACACACACAGACACACACACACACGATCAACAGCTTTTCACCAAACAGTATTTTGAAATATTTACACTGAAATTAAATGCTAAACATATTCTACTTTTTTTACACTTCACATGAACATGTGCATTTGGGCTGCATGCATGTAGACAGACCAGGCCTCTGCCGGCCCACTGCCGGCCCACTGACCTTCCCATCCAGGATGGTCTCCCAAGTGGCCCTCTTCTTGCTGACCGGACAGTCCTCCACCTGCTGCATGGACACCTCGTACTCCCCGTCCAGCAGCTGCAGCCGCCTGCACACGCGCAGCCAAGGAAACATTATTATTAAATATATATATTATATATATAATGTATTATTAAAATATCTTATAGTCAGTTTACACCAAAGGCTCATGATAAGACAAGCTGTAACATTCTATAAACAAGCAACTTGCTGCGACACAGATTCTGAAAAACGAGTGCAACAACTGAATATTGCCATAGTTAGCCAGCAAAGTTAACCAACTAGTTGATAAGCAAACAGTCCGTAAATATGTGTTTGTTTTTGTAACTTTATTAGCATACCCGTTTTAACTGATGTTTTGCAGAGTTAATAAGTATTTCTCCGATTTAAGTATTTCTCTGCCTCTCCTATGGGCAAAAACTCTGACCAGGCCGAACTCTTGTCTGCCTCTGCTGGACTGACTGAATTACGTCATAAACGCGGTGAGTGAGGTAAAAGTATTTCCGCCCAATCCTTACAACTGCGATTTGACATGATGGATCGTTTGCGATGGTTCGCAACAGCTGGCAATGACGTGCAACGTCTAATTCAAACTGCTGCAACTTATCTCTGCAACGGTTTCATCTTGTTTTGAATTTTTGGTGTGACTTGGCCTTTACAGTCTGAATGCACTCGCCTGAAGCCCCTTTACTTAGTTTGTTAGAGCAATGAACCATTCCATCCCACACACACACACACACACACACACACACACACACACACACAGACACACACACACACACACACACACACACACCAGAGTTCTTCCTGAGTTTAATGCACTAGTGCAACGAAATACAGGCCATAAAATCCAGCTCATTGCCTCTTCCTCCTCAAGTTGTTTTCTTTGTAAGCAAGTATATGAACTGACAGTTGGCCTCAGGAACCCCACTCCACCGTAATGGAGCAGCTACCCTTCAGCTATGCTGCTTATGCAAGCGTTGCTTCTCCCATAGCCCTAGATCATCTCGCTGTGGAGAGCAGCACAGTCTGAAATCACGCGTACCTGTTCTTGTCAAAAACGGTCATCTGTGCAACAAACGTCTCTGTGGCCTCGCCTTCGTCTCTGTGGGAGGAGTTCCTCTTTTTCCTGCCTGGAACCTCCTCCTTCACATCTGCCACGGGAGACACACACACACGGCACAGTTACCAGGAGGTGTGCACACACACACGCACACACACACACACACACACACACCAGGAGGCATGCACACAGACACGGCACAGTTACCAGGAGGCGTGCACACACACACACGCACACACACACACCAGGAGGCGTGCACACACACACGGCACAGTTACCAGGAGGACGCGCTCACACACGCACGCACACACACAAAGTTACCAGGAGGAGGCATACATCCATACACACGCACATGCTCCATTACTGTAAATCAAGGATAATCCGAACACAGGATCTGGTTCCAACTCCGATCCGAGCACTTAAAAGCCCCGATGCGTAAGTGCCCCATAAAGGAGATGGCTGGGTTTATGCATGCATAGATGATGTCAGGAGATGGCTGCAAATCAATTACCATTTAGGCTTTCTGATATTCTGATGCATCATTCCCTACTACCTTAAAAAATTCCATCTAGGCTTAATCCAAAACCCTGTTATGCTTGAGAAAGTAGGTTTCCTTATTCTTAATCCAATCACCTGTATTTTAAGATACCGGTGCATGAAAATCCCTGACTGAGATGACAATGTCATAGCTAGCTGGAAGCCAGTTAAATCTTAGAAATTAAATTAAACCACAATGTTTACATGAGCCAAGTAAACAAAATGATTCCATTCATTCCATCACATCCTGGCATTCCAGCATATCCGATTATGGGAAGTGCCGTAAAAATAATTGAAACAATATAAATGGCTGTTTACATCTCAGTTTCCATCATGAATGGCCCAACCAAACAGACAACAGTGTATAGTTAGTGTGCAGCAGGAGAATATCTTAGTAGACTAGTACAGGACTAGTACAGGTCTCATCAGTGTATAGTCACTGTACAGTAGGACTCATAGGAGAATATCTTAGTAGACTAGTACAGGACTAGTACAGGTCTCGTCAGTGTATAGTCACTGTACAGTAGGACTCATAGGAGAATATCTTAGTGGACTAGTAGAGGTTTAGTCATGTGCATTCCTGTACGGTACATATCTTATCTGTCTGGCTGTTGGGGATAAGAGAAGAGAAGAGAAGACACAACACACAGCAGTGATGGAGGACTGTGTTGGGACTGATGGTGGACTGACCCATGTTCTCGTCGGTCTCTCCGTTGACCAGGCTGTTGGAGTCCCTCTTGCCGGCTCTGGACACCCTAAACAGGAGGGAGTAGGACTTGACCATGTGGCTGTTGCTGGGCTCAAACTCGTTGCTGGAGACCAGTAGGGAGGGGAAGGCACCCGGCTTGGTTTGGCTGAGATCAGGGTTCAAAGGCACCTGCTTCTTACCCGTAGGCACTTGCTTCACTGGGCAGCTGACATCCTGACAGGGCAGTGTGAGCAACAGTGAGATGGTTAGGACACATGGCACAGTGGATTAGGACACATGGTGTAGTGTGTTAGGACACATGGTGTAGTGAGTAAGGACACATGGCGCAGTGAGTTAGGACATACAGTATGGTGTAGTGTGTTAGGATGCATGGTGCAGTGTGCTGGGATGCATGGTGCAGTAGATTAGGACATATGGTGCAGTGTGCTGGGAATGCATGGTGCAGTGTGCTGGGATACATGGTGCAGTGTGTTGGGAGGCATGGTGCAGTAGATTACGACATATGGTGTAGTGTGCTAGGATGCATGGTGCAGTAGATTAGGACATACAGTATGGTGTAGTGCGTTAGGATGCATGGTGGTGCACACAATCACTGATTTCAGGAGAGAAAAAAGCAGCTCTGTTATTAAAGCAGCGCTATGGTTTGACTTCCTA
The DNA here is from genome assembly GCF_963854185.1 of Sardina pilchardus. Lineage (NCBI taxonomy): Eukaryota > Metazoa > Chordata > Actinopteri > Clupeiformes > Clupeidae > Sardina > Sardina pilchardus. Next base: position 43,446,503 of record NC_084994.1, read on the forward strand.
AAATACCACCGTACCCAAGGCACTAAAACATGCTCGTGTGTGGGAAGGAGGGAAGCAGGGAAGGAGGGAAGAAGGATTCTGGGAGGTCATGAAGGTACCTTTCGTTTTTTATGGCAGACTTTGACGAGTAGCACCTCCAGAGACACTGAGTTTTGCTCGTTTTCTGAGTTTTGGCATGGCTTGTCTGCAACAAATCAAATGAGATACATTGTTAGGTTGTCAAACCCGTGCCGAGAGATGCATTTAAGATGTCGTCTCTTAGCTACATGGGGGCTAAACATCATGCCACTACGTACCGCTCTTGTGAAAGAATCCAGTAAATGTGAGCTGTAGGTGTGATGCCAAGCTGAGGAAGGAGAGAGGAGAGTGACATGAGTAACCTGAATCACACACTCATCAACAGCTGATTTATAAATATCAACGGATCATGTTGTGCAAGACATTTTTTCACCATACACCCACATCACCCACTCTGTGTTAAGTAAGATTTTTTTCACCATTCATTCACATTTACATGATTATCTTAGGCTTTCTGACGTCTGCTCAGCTGTCTATAATTTTAAAGGATGTCTGTACATTATAAGCACCCTATAATTAAAGTTTAGTTGCTCAAAATCTGAGCTTTGCAGCTGAAAACCTATGGACCAGAACACTCTGTGACACACACTTCAGTACTCAGAGGGTGATTCATATTTGATTAGACAAAATGACACCGCTGCCATTTGTAGCTGGCTGTATTAAATTATATTCATGCTTTAAGGTCCTTACTTGTGTGAGTCCTGCTCTCCTTTCATGGCTTGTACTCTGGGTAGCATGTCATCCACTTTGAAGGACTTTCTACTCACAAAACCATACAAAACAAAACACTAAGTCATCATGTCAGTGGCATCTTCTTAAGAGGAAACACACACAAAAAAGTCTCAAAGAACCATGAAAAAATAGCAAAAGCCTGGCGTACCTCCTTGCATTTGTTCTGGAGTTTCTGTGAGTCATGAAGGTGAGTGTCCTATGCAGAAGTATAGGCTGAGTGGGACAAAACAAATTTCTATCAAAGTCTAGCTGTAAATTGGTTGTTAGGCTGCACTCAATCATCAACCACAACATGTGTAAATGCTAATTTCTAAAACATAGAAGGGTCTGTCTACAGTGTGTAAGTGTGTGTGTGTGTGTGTGTGTGTGTGTGTGTGTGTGTGTGTGTGTGTTATGGAGGGCGGAAATTAGACATTAGAGGCTGCTGCTGTCAAATGATTACAATCACAAGCAATTATTTGTGTTTGCATACTCCACAAATCAAACGTTTGAGCAATCTTTTTTTTTTTTTATTGTTTTTAACGACACTGGAGGATGACTATTTTGTTTCAAACCCCTTGTAAAAACACTTACTGCGATCAGATTTCTTGTCCGAAGGAATCTGTATATTTGAGTTGGCTCTGGAAGCACAAGAAAATCAACTTGTTTGTTAATATCGGAATCTTTGAAATGCCCCGAATACAAACCAATTGGAGAACTGCCTGATAGGACAATTTAAACCTGAATAGAGTTCATTTTGCATACTGATTATGCAAACTGACAAAACACTTTTCTGCAATCAACAACCTCTCAATAACAAGTGCAAAATCTGAATGTGTGTAATGGGCTCCTGATATTTGGCACGTGTGGACATTCCAATCTATTTGGGGCTTTTGATTGGCAAGGCTGTGCACAACAAATGTCAAAAATCAAACATGCATTGACAGATGACGTTGAGTACTCACTCTCAAAGGCCTGCAAGAACAACTCATGGTCGGCTTGAATTTGTTCCATCTTGGGCTTCTTCGCCGCGTTCATCACGGCCGCAGAGGTCGGGTACATAACGCCGTTTGTTTTACAGTTTCCAGAGTTGTTCATAACTTGACCCGAATACTTTTGAGGAGCCATCCGACTATATAAAAGAACTTACAACACGTAGCTGGCTATCACAAAAGTCCTTTCAAAACAAAGGACACAAATAACGTTATTGGCTTTAATATCCACTGAGCTCTTTGTAGCGGGCTAGCGGGCTAACTCGACTGGTCTTGAAAAAAAATAACAGATGCCCACTACTTTCAAAGAGCTACCTTAATAAATAACAGCTATTGATAATAGCGAATACATCGGTACACTACACAAATCCCATAGCTAGGTTAACAGTCTGCCAGGTTACCTATCGACCAGCTAGCAAGCTAGCTAGCGAAATAATCTGCTAACGTGAAACATCAGCTTGCCGATGGCTTGCTAACGAAGTGTAGCGGGCTCCAAGAGTGAAGCTTGAAAACGGTAGTCGGCTGGGTGTGCGGGAGAGCCGTCAGATCATTCCTACCTTCAAATGAAACATTCCCAAAATGTTATTATGGGTATCAGAATGAACTCAAGTTTGTCATTTTCGGAAACAAATATATTAGTGGTATATTCAAGGGATTCCCAAAAAACTATTGTGAAAGAACACCGATGGACTTTCTCTGTCTGAGCATTTTGGCATACGCCCATCCCCTGAAATTGTCCAATAGAAAAAGCAATCAGCTCATTCCGTGTTGTTATTGGTTCGATAGATTTAGGGTGATGTGAAAGTAGGTTTGGTAGAGGACGCAATTTGCCGCCAATAATGTTTTGGTCCATATGTTTATGATCCGTCCTGCGCATAGAAATGTGTGAAGTCCTATTTTGTTTCTAATGTTTTTAAGTGCTTATACTGTAAATCTGCTCAAGACAGAGCTGATTGAAAAAAACTCATGCAGCTGAATATATATGTTTATTTAATAACAGCTATGATAAAACAACAGCTATTTACTTCCCGATTAAAAAAAACGTGGGCCCATAACCAATCAATTCATTTATTCTATAATTACTATTATTATATTTTGACCTTTCATCATATCAAAACAATCTGTGACTGAAGTGGTTGTGTTGCTGCTGCTCACATTTGCGGGTCAGTTCGGTCAGTTCCAAAGTTCCATGTCGGAACGTTAATCGTGGGACACCGGAAGTAGACTGTATCACAACTTTCACACGCGTGTGTTTCTCTGGTGAAGCTAGGCGAGGTGTACGCAATGCACATTTAGTGAAAACAAAGTAATTGATCAAACCGAACGTATTTATTGATTGACATCATTACACAGTGTTGCCGGTGACGTGGAAGAATGGCGGAACTAGTTCAACGGCGAATAGAGGAGAGGATTCCTGAGCTAGAGCAGCTGGAAAGAGTTGGACTGTTCACCAAAAAGGAAATCAAGTACGTGTGGAAAGTTTCATTGTAATGCACATTTTGTGTGTTATCTGTCAGGCCAATCGTCGGGTGGAATAGCCAGACTGTCTGCCCCAAAGCAATGGCAATGCGGTTTCATTTTACTATGTTTTTTTTTTTTTTTTAGATAAACCTGCCTTCTGTTACTGAACTTCTACGGATCATAATTCTACTGTAAGCTAACGCATGGAAAGTTGTCTAAAGGTTGTCATAACATTCCTCGCAGGTCTATGCTGAAGAGAACCACAGCTCTAGAATACAAGCTACACAGAAGAGACATCAGTAAAGATGACTTCATTGCATTCATTCAGGTGTGGTTTCAAATGCATGCGTTTGGTTTTCATTCAGTTATTTCATTGCCGTCACTTACACAGGCTTTGGATGAGATCTATTAAAAATAACTTGAAAATAACTTGGTATGATTGTCCACTGATCCTGTTTTTTGTTGTAACACTCTCTTTTCAGTATGAGATCAACGTGCTAGAACTTGTCAAGAAGAGACGAACAGTAAGTGCTTGTGCAGATATACTCTTGAAGACCCTGAATAATAATGTGTTTTGATTTCATAAGGTATTTCACGGGTGTAGTCACTTATCTGTTCTTTAATACTGCTCCCCAGAACATTGGATACCATTTCAAGAGGGATGACATTGAGTTTCCCATCATGCATAGAGTCAACAACACATTCCGGAGAGCTACGTCGAAGTGGCAGGTCAGAAACTCTATGATAAAGGAACTGAAAATAATATTTGTCTACAAGGGTGCATAGTAGCAGTAAAGAGGCCTCTCCATGTGAATATCTGGCATTTGGTCTGTTCGTTGATTCTTCCCATTCAGTTGTAATGTTATTTAAGAAACCACTGGTCTGTGTGTTGAGTGATGTTAACAAATAGAGGTATGGAAGAATATGCAGTAGAAGCTGTAAAATGACCAAAGTGATATCAGCCTTACTATCTAAATGGCCCTCATAGCTTAACAATGGTGCTCATATATACTTGCCACTTTGTTTGTGTGCTTGAATCATCATCAAAATTGCACAGGAAACCTTTAGAATTTAGCTAGCAAAAGGTCCACCTCAACATGGGTATAAAAAGACCCCAACATTGAGCCAAGTCAAGTCACATTTATTTCTATAGCGCATTTTTGTATGCACAAAGTGCAACCCAAACCGCTCCACACGCAGACATCAAGACATCAAGACATCAAGACATCAAGACATTAAGAACTAACAACTAAACAAGACATTAAGAAATAACAACTAATTGACAGTAAACAAAAACAAAAGGCTGATTTTATTTCTCTTTCAGGAAGATGTCCAGTTGTGGCTGTCCCATGTAGCCTTTTGTAAGAAGTGGGTAAGTGAACTTCTGACAGACCTCTGCAGAGTGGATAACACAAAGGCATATCTGTGAACCTGAATGTATAACACACAGGCATATACAGTATATGGACCTGAATGTAATGTACATCCTTTGGTTCCTCTCTCCAGTCCACAAAGGGTGAACTGAGCAAAGTCTTCTCGTCCATGCTTGCTGTCCACCCAGACAAACCAGGTACTCCAAGTGTGGTCTTCTGTTTAAGCATGCCTTTCAAAATTGAACACTTAATTATTTACATAGTATTTTTTTTTTATTTAAATTTACTCAAATCTTTATCAGTCTTTTATATTTGTAGTGCCTTAGACAGTATCCAAATAGTGTACAAATTGAATGCATCATACACATGTCCACTACACCGTCTGTGTGAAGCCATCATTGAAACTGACCGAATCTGTACCCTGTCCTGTACCCCGTCCGCTCCCCCCATTCCTCCTGTGGTCTGCTCCAGCCCTGTGGATCATGGCTGCCAAGTGTGAGATGGAGGACAGGGGCTCGTCAGAGAGCGCGCGCCACCTGTTCCTGCGAGCGCTACGCTTTCACCCCGAGAGCAAGAAGGTCTACCAGGAGGTGAGGAGGAGCTGGATGGGCAGGGCTATCCCTTATGCAATAGATTTATCTGTGTGGCGCAGCAAAACTCACTTGCAAACTCGACACCCATAGGAGTTTCATTTACCGTTTCAGTTAGCTGCTCATGGTCGGTTCATCTTCTACTTGGCTAAAGTGCTTCATTTAAATGTACAACTAAACTATTTAATATGCACAAAATGTTACTAGTCAAGACGAAGTTATGCAAGCCATTTCAAATTCTTGCTTCATTGAAATTATTTAATGCTATATTAAATCCAACAGTCAATATATTTCTCCAAAGCCTGGTTTCATTTGGTTTATGAGCTCTTAGATGATAGTGGAAGAGATCGTTAAAATATCAGTTTGTCAGTAAGAGGTTAACTAAAGTTTCCCAGATATCGTTGTGATACAACAAAGGCCCAACAACTTTCTGCCTTCATGAGATAATTGCGTCACGTTCAGGCTAATTCGTGTAAATTGTGTCTCGTCCAACTTCTTGTCACGTTAGAGCTGCTCATCCAACCATACTGCTCTCCAGATATGCTTTGGAAAAGCGTGATCATTTGTCTCATTCGACTTGTATGACTGACATGTAGACGTCTGAAGACGACTGCAGACGTGATTATTTCTTAGATCCTGATACGTTTTCAACCATGACGTATGCATAATTCCGGTTTGAAAGACGTATCAGAATCTCGTCTGCATCACGTCTGCAGTCGTCTTAAGATGGCTACATGAAGTCGAATGAGCCAAATGCCTTGCAGTCACCCATAGACAATGAACAGGAATGTGTGAGGCAGTAGATGCGAACGCACCTTGCTGTTGGTTCAGCACCGTAATGGTCGTTTTTCTAGACGTTAATCAAGCCTGGTCCTAGACTAAACAAGAGCTTCAGTGAAGATCTCTACTTAAAGAAAGAGCTTTTAGTCTACGACCAGTGTTGGTCAACGTCCAAGAAACCAGCCTTGAGGGTTTATGGGATATCCTCAAATTTGGACATTCTCTGAGGAAAAACACGTTTCGATTTATAATGCACAGTGTCTTGTCCCTAGTTGTTGAGTAAGAACTCTACAACTCAAATGGACCCTCCAGATTGGCAGCTCCAGAATTAGTGCGCGACTCTCTGGGTCTAGAATTAGTAGCCGACTTGAACAAACATGTCTGGTAGTGGTGCAGTGGAATGCCATGGGTTGCCTACGCTGCAGCAAAGAAAATATGGCTGCTTATCTGGGGCTGAGTCATGGTCATGATAGAACAAAATCCTATTATAGTTCAGTGGATGCTTATAGGGGCATTTGAGATGCAGCACTTGTAATGAATGACTTGAACAAGCATTGATTTGTGTCCGCAGTCGTTGCTGCCGCAGTGGTCTGAACGTTTGTGTGTCTCTGAGCAGCGATTCTGACTGATTGTGTGTGTCTGGGCAGTATTTCCGTATGGAGCTGATGCACGCAGAGAAGCTGAGGAGGCAGCAGGAGCAGTTGGAGAAGGCCAAGATCGACGTGGTGAGTCTAGACCAGGCGGCACCCCACGAGGGTCGGCACTGCTATTGCAGACCTCTGGTCCCAATATGGACTCGAGGCTGAATAACTGAATAATGGATTGGGATGGATGTTTATGATGCGACCGCCGTACCATCCTCTGACAGTGTAAACAGTATAGTGAGTTAAAGTGTTAGTTAAATAAATATAAATCTGTTTGATATTTCTGTTTACACATGCTCTGGACGAACTATTTCTCCCTCTAGAATGAATGTTGTGTTTAGATGAAGTCATTGCATGTGGGTCATTCCACCTCAATTCAACGGATTTTAGAGAAAATTTCTGCTTGACCATCTCAGATCTGCTTCAAACTTTTACCATCTAAAGAGTAACCATTTAAACTAACTTGGGCAAAATATTAGATTGGTATACCTAATACATCCAGAGAAAACATTTTTTGAACATGGTACCCCCCTTCTGATATTTGGCACATTGGCGCCCTCATCTAAATCTGCAGCAAAGTTCAGATGTCATTATCTCAAAAAGTTTTCAAGCTAAAGACTTCAAATTTTCTGTGAATAATGATTGCTACGTATAGATTCCACATATTCATTCGTAAGCCGTATGTGTTGACACTGACTGTGTTTCAATCTTGTGAAATCAGAAGAAAAATTGCAGATTTTTTTCACATCCCCACATTGGGTGCCCCATCACACAATTTATAAACAAAATGTTTGGCAAATGGTTATGTCTCTCTACAGAAGTGTTTAAGCTGTTATTGAAAAAGTAATTAAGAGGTGTCTATATTGCTTTTTTGTTGGAAGTATTGTAACACAAAACTGAAAAATAATCAATTTGGATGATATTGTATCTCCCCATTACAGAGGTATGACAAGCTATACCAATGAATTCAACACATCTCCAGAAAGAGCATGGAATGGGCTTTCAGACTGTGAAATTTCAAGATGGTATTATGGCTATGGTTATTGAAATGTTATTTTTGAAATATTGGTCTACTATAACAGCACATTGCTGATATCAGTGACATCTAGTGGCATTAAATAGTGGCAGCAGCAATTCATTTAGGAAATACAGGAAATATTGTATTAGTTCATCACCCAGCAAGTAAATGAACAAATAAATGTTTAACAGAATAAGACATAGACATCTGATACTTAGGAATAAGAAAAGGATAATGAAATCATGAAATAATAGCACAAAAAACAACGCTAATTGTTGTAATAGACTAATATTTTAAAAATAACATTTAAATAACTGCAGCCATAATACCATCTTGAAATGTCACAGTCTGAAAGCCCATTTCATACTCTTTCTGGAGATGTGTTGAATTCATTGGTATAGCTTGTCATACCTCTGTAATGGGGAGATACAACATCATCCAAATTGATTATTTTTCAGTTTTGTGTTACAATACTTCCAACAAAAAAGCATATAGACACCTCTTAATTACTTTTTCAAAGACAGCTTAAACACTTCTGTAGAGAGACAACCATTTGCCAAACATTTTGTTTATAAATTGTGTAATGGTGCACCCAATGTGGGGGTTTGAAAAAAATCTGCAATTTTTCTTCTGATTTCACAAGATTGAAACACAGTCAGTATCAACACATACGGCCTATGAATGAATATGTGGGACCTATAGGTAGCAATCATTATTCACAGAAAATTTGAAGTCTTTAGCTTGAAAACTTTTTGAGATAATGACATCTGAACTTTGCTGCAGATTTAGATGAGGGCGCCAATGTGCCAAAAATCAGAAGGGGGGTACCATGTTCAAAAATGTTTTTCTCTGGATGTATTAGGTATACCAATCTAATATTTTGGCTAAGTTAGTTTAAATGGTTACTCTTTAGGTGGTGAAATTTTGAAGGAAATCTGAGATGGTCAAGCAGAAGGCATTTGTTGAATTGAGGTGGAATGACCCATGTTTACACGTTCCTACATCACTACAGCTAATGCCTCCAGATATGGAGGGAGAGTATTTTATTTTCCCATGCAATATTAAATACATTTGATTTGAATAAGTCAAGTTGCCAGTGTTGCACTTAAGCTGCAGGGAGATCTAATGCCAAATCGTGCCCACTGCTCTGAGATCAGCGTGATCAGCGCTAAACTCATTTCTATCACAGGCACGTCCGCACTGCTTAGAAATGCATGCGTGTAATCCCAGGTCGAATGAATTAATGTGTAATAGCAAGATGTTTAAAGGCACTTGTGACCTTGTTGTGGTAATGTGAAGGTGATTATTGAAGTCCCTTCTCTCTCTCTCTCTCTGTCTCTCTATCTCTATCTCTCTCTCTCTCTCTCCATCCCTCCCTCTCCGCAGGGGGAGTATGAGTTCTCCCCAGAGATTCTCAGTGGCAAGCTGGCGGAGGTGGTGTACAGAGACGCTACTCAGAAGATCAAAGGTGATTTTTCTCACAGTTTGATCCAGTCGAGGTGGAGTATTTCTGCACGGTCATGATGCAGCGTGTGTTTTTGCTGAGACTGACGCCGATGTTAATGTGGGTCTCTCCACAGGAGCCGAGTTCGTCCTCTCCCTCCTGCAAATCGCCTCCATATTTGACTTCAGCAAAGACCTCCAGGCCACCATCCTTCAAGAGTGAGATTTGACTTACTGTTTAAAACTGCTGTTAATCAAAATCCGTTTGATCCACTTCCACATTCATAAGAATGGCATGTTTAATTGCAGTGAGATTGGAATGGCAATGAATTCAATTCGGTGAAAATTAACTGACACGTACCATCAAACCAAGATGCCAGTTTCTTATCATTTTCAGTATACCAAATCTGATTTTTTTTATCACATACTGTACAAAAACAGGGTTTCAAAGGAACCGCAGCATATTGCAGCGCACAGCTATTTCAACACAGCTGATAAATGTTCTTACTGTACAAAGTAAATCAACAAGTCAGTAAGTCAACAGGACAATTACAGGTCATGTGAATGTTTGCTCCTGCAGACTCCAGAGCCAGCACACCGACGACTCGGTGACGTGGGACTTCATGGCCAAGCGTGAGCTGGAGGTGACCGTGACCCCGGAGCTTCAGACGGCCAAGGGCAAAGCGTCCGACACTGACCGCAAGGAGGAGCGATGCTGCGCCGTCTACGAGGAGGGCGTGAAGAACCTCAACACGGGTAGGAACCGCCACGCCACACCCACATTAGTTAAAAGTTAAAGAACCTCAACATGCATAGGAACCACCACAACAACATTAGTTAAGTTAAGGAACCTCAACACGGGTAGGAACCACCACACCCGCATTAGTTAAGTTAAGTTGAAGAACCTCAACTTGAGTAGGTAGGATCCACCACACCCATGTTGGTTAACTTGAGGAACCTCATCATCGGTAGGAACTAGGGCTGAACGATATATTGCATTTGCGATAAAATCGCGATATGATGAAGTGCAATTTTCTAACCGCAAAGGTTGCGATTACCCTATGCGATTACCCTCTGGTCACGTGACATGAGAGCGTAAAGTAGCAAATATTTTAAACAGTCTATCAGAGAGTGAACTCGGCAAGCTGCTCGATAGAACCATTGAACCAACATTTTTAAGAGTGCGACTGAAACAAATTCTAGGTTGCACTGGTGCACCTGCGCTGCTCGGGTGAAAGCATGAATGTCTTTCGCAAGTTTTCATTGTAGACTATGCAAATTCACCAAATAATAGATAGATATAATAGATTCAAACCCCTCTCCTTTGCCCGCTTTCTCTCCCTCTCCCTCCCTCCCTCCCTCCCTCTCTCTCTCTGTCGTGCGCGCTCAATGGACACCCGCCCCTCGACATGCACATTCAATCCAAACAAAACATTCCCAATCGTGAAAGCAATGACGCATAGAAGACGATTAGCTAAATTACATATAAAATCCGGTTAGCATCATTATTAGCATGCTGCAGACATCTAAAACTCTTGCGTTCAAATTGACTGATCATCTCAATACAGATGTTTTCCAACTTTAAGACTCAAAAGGGCTTATCCCAAGGAGAAAAAAGTATTTATCTACCTTGACAGACGTGGGGAAACTGACCCGTCCAAACAGTAGACTAGATAGCCAACTATGCTACTGTTTACAATATTTTGAGGCTTCAACCAGACAGCTGAATTAAAGAGACGGAGTTGGAATAGTCAGTGCAGTGTGCTGTGCAGCCATGAATATCAGGAATTTCTGTATGCAGAACATATCACGTTCATTAAAGTGAATTATCTGAAAAACTGCGTAATAAGATTTAGGCTATTAATATTTTCACATTTTTGCAATCTGCACTTTTGTTTGTGTGACTTGTTAGGCTACTGACTTTCATTTTAATCTTTACACCAGGCTTCCTTGTACTAGTAGCCTACTTTATGTTCTGATATGTAGGCCTACAAGGTTGAAAGTTCAAAATATATGCCTACTATTGTGATTAGCTAGTTAAAAAAAAAATGTCATCCATCAATTCATGCATCACCTGTCATCATAACAGAGGTATGACTTCCAGGAAATAAGAGTTTATTTTTAATCTAATATAGCCTATTGCCCGCTATATGATTTACTGCTTGTTTTTGTTGAAAAATTCGCAAGACAAACACCTTAAAAAATAATGCCATATCGCATCGCAATCGCAATATTGGCAAGAAAAATCGCAATTAGATTATTTTCCATAATCGTTCAGCCCTAGTAGGAACCACCTTACCCACTTCTGGCTTGCTGGCTTAGTAGAAATAATGGCTTCTTCCCGTTTCTTCTCAACCGACATTGGCTGAGTTTCCACAGAGCAAGTCACAATATGCTTTCAATGAAAAGAACTTCTCATTCATTGGTAGCTATGACTGGCCACAAACGTGCTTGCTGGTTAAACAACTCTCCGTCTCTCTCTCTCTCTCTCTCTGGGTCACAGAGGCCATGTGGACGTGCTACGCCAACTTCTGTTTGGACAAATACAAGAGGAAGACTAACGTCCAGGAGCTGAAGGACAAGGTAAGTTCCTCGTAAATGATGCACAAGTTTGTCTTTTGTCAGGCTGTACAGAGGGCAGTGTTGGTCTGGAGGGGAGCTGGCCCTGCTGAGGATGGGGCCGGAGTAGCTGGCTGATGTGGTCTGGTCCAGGGTCAGCTCTGGGTAGAAACTTCAGTTATGGAGGGCAGGTGGCTTATGGGACTGATGTGTTGATAACCTGATGGCCGTGTGTGTGTTTGTGTGTATCTCTTTCTTTGTCTGTCTCTCTCTCTCTCTCTCTTTCTCTGTGTGTGTGTGTGTGTCTGCAGAGAAGACAGAGGCTACTGAAGGCATTGCAGGGGGCTCACCAGGCAGAGCTGCTCCCACAGAACTTCTACAAAACCTGGGTATGTGGGGAACAAAGCAGTCCTGTGAGATGGGTTTGAAATGGGCCTCCTGATTGGATCAGCACTCACGCCTCCTATTAGCTCTACTGCAGCAGATAACTTACATTTTGTTTCTTATTTCTTATGATATAAATGATATTATTACCCTTGGTGTTTGATTCTAATGTGATTGTTGTGAGTACCGCACTCGGCAGTTCTCACAAAAATGATCAAACTTGACACGAAAATATCACACTTATTTAGTTCAGCTTGATGATGCTTTGTAAAATGCAGGGACTTTCATACAGTCAATAGGAATGTAAACTATGCATGGTGCTAGTGAGACCTACATGCTTCAACTTCATCCTCTCCTCTGTGGTCAGTGAGACCTACATGCCTTGACTTCATCTTCATCTTCTCCTCTGTGGTCAAGCTGGAGGCCTCGCTGTCGTCAGGCGACGAAGAAGCCGCCGCCCAGATTGCCACGGCAGCCACCCGGCGCTTCAGCCAATCGCCGGAGACGTGGAGCCTGGCCCTGCAGACATTGGTGAAGCTGGGCAGCGCAGAGGCGGGCGGTCTATTCCAGGAAGCGCTCGCTCACGTGAATCCCAAGGTGGCTGCTTTTTTGTCAGCGCCGTTCGCTCGCTCGCTCGCTCGTTCGCTGGTTGCCCGGCTTTTTAAAAGTGGGACACCTCCCTGAAACTCCAAGGCCTGCCTGCCCTAATTAAAACCCCGCTCCCCTGACATATTACTTCCACTTAATGAGGAGCTCTCCAGCCCGACGGTGAACAGAGGAGTCCTGGGGGTTGGGGCTGGAGGAGGAGGAGGAGGAGGAGGAGGAGGAGGAGGAGATGGGGAGAGCCCAAACGTATACGTTCCCTGTGTGTGGTACTATGAGTCAGTCTGGGGGCTGTTTCACAGAGCCTAGATAGCAGAGCCGTCCTGGTAGTGAGCGCTCCTCCCTGCTACAGCAGTGGGAGGAGGAGATCTGGGAGAGAGAGAGAGAGGGAGGGAGGGGGGACATGAGGACATGCTCTCAGCCGTACGCATTCCTTCTACGGCACCGAGTCCGTCTGGGTGGAAGTGTTGTCCAAATACATACATAGATAAATAAACGTGGGAGCGGTTTTAGCGGGCTGCGAGCGCGTCAGTGCCAGCGCCAGACGACAGGTGAGGGCAGCCAGCTGTGGCGGCGAGCGGAGCGGGTCGAGTCCGCGTCCGTCTGCGCTGGCATTGTTTGGAGAGTTCCTTTCGCAAGGACGCTCCCGATTACAGGCAGCACAGGGCGGATTAGGAGAACCCAGTTATGTAACGCTGAGCAGGGCACAATGGAGCTGTTTATATGGCAATGCATGGGAAACCCCACACACAGACATACACACATGCATTACACACACACACACACACACACACTCAGATATATGTATGTATAAATACTTACACACACTCGTACGTTTGTATGTGTATATGTATATATATATATATATATATATATATATATATATACATACACACACACCTATATACACACGTATCCACAGACATACATGCATCATACACATGTTCACACACAAACATACACACACACACACTGATGAAAGAACAGAGCAGTAAAGGGTCAAGACATGGTGACTTATTAGGAGGCTTGTAGGAAGTCAGAACAATGCTATGAGCTGGTCTCACCCTCTCTCTCTCTCTCTCTCTCTCTCTCTCTCTCTCCCCCTCTCTCCCTCTCTTTCTCTCTGCCTGTCTGTCTGTGTTGCCCTCAGGAGAGCCTGCCTTTGTGGCTGCAGTGGATCCAGTGGAGCGAGTCGAACCGAAGTGCCGAGGAGACTGAGGCGCTGTTTCAGGTAACCCCCCCCCCCCCCTGCCCCCAACCCCCCCAGTCCCCCTCACCAGCAGTGCACTTCGGTGTCACCCAGCACACACAGGGAAACAGGCGCGAGTGAAGGCACCTGCACGTGTGTGTGTGTGTGTGTGAAGTCTGGGCTCCACGCCTGAGCAAGCCATCAAGGTTAACCTGGTGTTTTGTTCCACCTCAACTGATCCGTGGCCAGTTTCTGAAGTGTTTTTCCTGTACGCGTCGAGGTCAGGGCCAAGACGAGAGAGCCGACCTGATTGTGTTACTATAGAGTCGCCAGGGCAGCTGTCTGGCACGCTGCCGTCTTTGTCCGGCATGCGGAGGCTCTCGCAGGCCCCGCGGAACCCGTGAGCCCGGCGACGCTGTAACGTTGAATCAATGTTCAGTGCCCTGTGATGAAACTGAGCGCTCGCTCATAACAAGCGGGGGTTGGTGTGTTTCCTCCCACAGAAGGGTCTATTGTCCCCCGTGCCAGACGTCTCTTCAGCAGTCAAAGAAAAGTACCTGGAATGGTCTTGTAGAACAGGAGGGTACAAGAAAGCCCGAAAGACCTTCACAAGGTGTGTGTGTGTGTGTGTACACGTTGTGTGACAACATTTGTAAATAAAATAAGATCTTGAACTTTTCTCTGATTTTCTGAAGATGGGGACTAACCGATCTGTTTGTTTAGTTTGCATGAACATCGGCCCTTCAGCAAGGCGTTTTTCACCACCATGATCCAGATTGAGAAACAGCAGGTACGTGACTGTTTGGCAGGCGCACGGCCCGAGCGCATCTGTATGTGATTTCACGGGACACGGCTCAGTAATGGTCATCGTCGAGCCGCGTTCAAGCGATTCGCAGGATCCCATGCTGCCCCCCTTTTTGTTTTTCTCGTCTTTTGAACCGGTGCCCTCTCTTTCAGGAAACTCCAAAGATGAACAACGTGCGAGACTGCTACGAACGAGCGCTCAGGGAGTTTGGCTCCGCGGACGACGGTAAGAGACTCTCAGTCTCCGCATCAAAGGGCATAAATGTCAAAGGGAGATGGAATTCGCCACAGTTGTGAATTTTTCCACTTTTAAGTCTGCATCCATCTCATTACAGCAAGTCTCCCAGCAAGGGCCCCACATATTCAAAATCTCTGCACGCACCCGCGTCTCAGAAAGAACAGCTAATCTAAAAGAGCCGGCCCGAATTGAACACTAGCTTGAGAGAGTAATCGAGTCTTCACACGATCACCCGTTGTGCCCATCTGTGTGTGTGTGCTTTGCTTTCTAGATCTGTGGATGGACTATATCAAAGAGGAGCGCGGGCCGCACGGGCAACCCGAGAATTGTGGGAAACTGCACTGGCGGGCGATGAAGGCTCTGGAGGGCGACGGCATGGAGCGCTTCATCACCCAGTACACCCTGCTGCAGACAGGCCACATCTGACGCCCCCCTACCAGCGCCACACGCGGAAGTCGGAGTGTGCCGACGCGTTCTTGACGCTGTACTTGTTGAGCGATATGTTTTCAAGATGCTGGTGTCTCCCCCCGAAGGTTTGAGGGGACTTTTGGAATTTCAACCATTTTTGTATTTGTGACGTACAAGAGCATGTTTCACATTTTTGGAGAAGTCTGCTCAGATAGTGTTGTTGGAAATATACATTTATTATGAATTTATTAGCAGATAAACATTTTTCCAGATTCATTCTTCTACTTAACACATCAGGTGGTAGTGTCTCATGGCATCCATACTTGATGTAACATTGTTTGAGTTTCTGTTGTGCCATTCCTGGTTGAGCAATGTAGTGGGTCCTACGATTGGAACACAGTTTCTATGCTATAAAACATGAATGGATGATCCTGTGTTTGGAACAGTTTCTATGCTATAAAACCTGAATGGATGATCTTTTCTTACATGGTTCTACAGTACACCAAACATCATTTTTTTACAGCTGAGACATTCATTTTGCTGTCATGTCAAGTAACAGTAGCAATGCCAACATACGTAGATGAACACATAAAAACATGAGGCCTTGGCTCTACTTATCTGATTTACAGTCCTTGACTGTGTTCTTTTCTCCTGATACAGTGTACATGTCCTCAGGGAAACCATGTCTATGACATTGTTTGGTCGTGAGCCATGTTTGTCTTTATCTGCTTGGGAAGAGCATGTTTTAAAATTATCAGCCCTCCTCCTGCTGAACTATTGAGATGAAAATGAGCTACCCTGGCCTTACACTAAAAGACTCTTAAAAGCCTCCTCATGGAAAAGCCCTTTTTGATATTCTAAATGAATGACCTCTGACCATCGTAGGACCATGTTGTACCAAAATGTGTGTAGTACTACCAAGTTTAGTTACATTTCTGTATTTTAAAATACATTGCATTAGTCCTATCAACAAAAAACAGTACAGTAGACATTTTAAATATTGTAAGTAAACTAGTCAGGTCAAATGAGGAGATAACTATCTTTTTGACCGAGATATCTGAAACCATGGTAATGGTATAAGATACCTTGTCGAGTAAGGACACTTTCTGTTACTTTCAGTGTTGGACAATAAATAAACAAGTACAGTAGTCATGTCCACTCTCTGCTGGACATGAGGGAGAGCCGGGAGTAGGAATGCAAAAGTCCAGGTGTTTTTAGAAGAGATTTTCAGGGGATGTCCTGAGGCCTACACGTGGGGGTGGCTCTCAAACTCTCCTCGATCCTCGGTCCTCGAGGCTCGTTCCCACTGATCTATAGCTAACACTGAATAGACTATCCCATTGTTGCTGCCCCATCATTCTTTATCTATATCAGTCAGGACGAGGATCGAGGAAGGAAGGAAGGAAGGGAGGGTGTATAGAAGACCAAATGAGAGGCACCCAGGGCGTCTCAGCAACAGCATGAGCTGGGTGATGGTCTGGGTCGTAGTTCGCTGTCCGACTGCTGATGAACAGGTGCTGACCACTTCCAAATAGCACAAAAGTCCAAAATGCCACGTGTGCTGATGTTTCATGACTTTTGCATGATCTTTTAATAAGCCAATGGTGGTCTATGCTGTTGTCCCCTGCATGATGGGACTGGGATCTGGGTTACAGTAAGTAACTCACACATGGAGTTAGATCAGCCTCTTGTATCCAAGACCACCAAATCATAAATTAATAACTTTACTGAATGTATGAATGATTTGGTAGGTAGGAACAGAACCTGTACTGAGGGGCCAAACGGGACTTCATCGAAAGCTCGTGCAGCCCTTTGCAGCCCTTTGCAGCCCTGTACTCCAGAGTGGGTAGTGTAGGTCACAGATTACGCAAGCGATGTCCTCCGGCAGCCCCCTCCTTCACCAGGTGCCACGGGATATTTTTATGCCTCTTGCAGAAAACTCGCTATCTGCTCTCTCTATCAGCGGCTCTTTTTCTCTGCTCACGTTGATGATGGTCCTTCCATGCGACACTGTGTGCATGGTGGTGACTGTGTGTGTGCATGGTGGTCGCTGTGTGCATGGTGGTGACTGTAGGCCAGGTCCTGGGTTTATCTGATCTGGACATGGCGGTGAGTGGTCACATTGCCTCCTCACGAGATGTGTTCCATGGGGTGTCAAAACTCAGATGGACCTCCTTCCATAACATAAACACTCCCCCCCCCCCCCCACACACACACCCCACAAGTATGGGGCCTCCATAGTCCCTATGAGATCAGAGTGGTCCCTCAGTAGCCTGGCTAGCGCCTACCACTTCTCAAATGAGACGTGGTCTGGCAACCAGACGTTCATTTTCTCGTATTTGAAAAAAATGCCCAAATCCGTTCATTGGGGCTCCACGGATGTCTTATCAAATGCGTCTGTGTATAGCTCATCATAGTCTTGCTTTCCCCCCTCTGGTCGGTGATTGGTCCCCTATCTCAGGCAAAAATGAGGGCGGTCGTTTCCAAGACTGCCTTTAGCAGCGTGAATGAAATCACGGCGCAAGGCAGGATGGGACACACCCAGGCCAGGCCCGGTCCCTCAGTGCTTCCGGAGGAGGACGTAGGTGACGAGGGCGAGCAGGCCGGCGGAGAGCATGCCGATGATGCACTGGTGGACGGTGATGGCGCTCTCCAGCGTGTGGATGCGCTCCTCCATGGCGTTGGTGTGGATGTAGTCGTAGATGGACACGCTGATGCTCCAGACGGCCCACACCGCGTCCACCACCGCCTTCATGGTGGGGGACACCATCCGGCCGCCCGGCGCTGACCCCCCGACGCGGGGTCACACTCACAGCCTGCTCTCCGACCAGCCACCCTGGAGGGACGAACACCAACAGGTGAGACACACACACAAACACACCAAAACAGCCCTCTGCATCAGACAGAGATTATTATTACTGCTTCATAAATAGTGATTAGAACCACAGGCCATGGAGAGGAATGTTCGACTTGGATTATAATATTCCCGAAAAAGGTAGGTTCATAAATTACAAAATGGTTTTGCAAAAACGCCCAACTCCTAAAGTGAATCCCTAAGTAAGTGGTCACAGTAGTACCATAGGCTCCAGCGCCTGTTCAATTCCTTAGGCTTCATAATGTGGGTTCAGTGATTATTTTTAATAGCAACCTCCTGAAGCATAACAGTGGCAGTGCATTATAGTATTGCGACATATCCATTGTGCTGCGCAAACGTATCTTGTAAAATGAATTAGTACTTTTCAGTTCACAGTGCTATGGAGTCTGTGAGGGACACCTCGTGCCACTACATGCCAAAACGTGTGTCTCCATGTGTTATGACAACGTCACTGCAGTGTGGTGTGAGCAGCCGGGGCCGAACTTCGTTGTTTTCCGAGCAGCTGACAGCTACCACCTGACTGCGTGAGATCAGCATAGAGAGCAGCCAATCGGCCTTGCTCTGATTTCACATAGTTTCATCAAATAGCCCACAGCCTACGCGTATTCCTATTTATAATTAAATAAACTTAAAAGAAGCGTCTGCGCTACTTCACATTATTATTCTACAAGCCCGTGCATACCAATGACCTCAGAATTACAGTTCTGAGACCGAGGCCGATAAGGCTATAGGGGATGTCGCGCGCTGTGGGTTAGCCATAAATAATCCCTGGAATGTCAAACAAATCGATACTTTCAAACCACCTCGAAATGGTGTCATCTAAGACTTTATCGAACAGCCTAGTGACTCCGCTGGCTTCAATAGTTTAAAGTTTATAGAACAAGTCTCACAGTCGCGCACGACCGATCGATAGCTTTATATCCTACCCAAAAATAACAAACGCGCAGAGCATAAAAACAATGCTGTCACTTACCCAAAGACTGCCGATATGGAGAGTGTTGCACAACGTGAGTGGATGCACATCCGGGCTGTTATGTTAATTACAAATGTTATATTACAATGGATAGGACTAGCTGTATCGAGCAAGAATTTGACATTGCTGACGGGGGCGCGTCACAGAAAAAGGCGTGTCCTAGGCTGTTCAGTCTAATCTCGTCATATATTAAACTGTGGCTCGTGTGTATATTCTTTGACAAAACAAGACATTTCACAAAGAGTTGACATCATCTAATTTATCACAAAGCCTTACATTCCCCCCTTCTCATTACACGGACGTCCTTTTAACAATGGATAAGGTTTTTGCGCAAAACATGTTCCACCAAACAGGCAGACATTGTTTTAATATTGTAGGTTATTGCCAAACATTTTTGGCAACCCAAATAATTACAAGCCCGTGTGATTTTCTTTATTTTCTTAGCAAGTGTAACTTTCTTTCTCATCGCCTGGAGTCGCACGACACCACGAAAGTTCTGGCATTCCCACACCAAGCTGCAATGAGTCTCAAATTACGCAATTATGTTGACTGACAACAGTAATAGGTAGGTAATTATAGTAATTGACCACCACTAATGCAGACCACTTCATTCAGCATAATGTATATTTAAAGACATACAGCATCACCCTGGTCTGAGGGGTAAATTTAAGTAGAACTTTAAAATGATGTCATTTTTCTTTATCCAGCGCAGAAGTCTGCCTCATGGCCAATCAACGCCTAGACCTGTCGTACACTGGCAGACCGAAAATTACAGCGCCCCTCTCCGGTAGACTGCACTAAATGGCAGTGCACGGCTCGAAGCTGTGCTAAACGCCTGAAATAACTAGCTTCCAACGAGCCAACTACAGTAGAATTCCATTTCTGGGAGGTCCCAGCATGTGGCTGCAATAGCACATATCTGGTCCATCGCGGCTACCAGTTAGTGGCGCATCAGCACTGTATGACAACACAACAAAACGTCTACGGTAACCAGATGGATTTTGCGTTAACACCAAGCACATGGGGTCGCCCTGCGCGAGCACAGCATATTTCAGGAATTTCTTTAAAGGCTCTGGCATTCATGAATACATGATACAATGTTCCGCTGGAGAATGGAGACTTTTCCGGACTGGTGAAGGACAGTCCACTTTTCTGTCCGCCAAAGAAAATGTTGCAATTAGTCCCCGAGGATAGGCTTTCTTAATCGGCGTGTGTGCAACACCGCAAATAAGAGGGGCGCGGTGTTGAGATGTGAAGTACCAACAACTTCGCACTCCACGGCAACATTGTCGATTCTTCAAGCGGGAGGCTTTTCACAAGTGGAGTCGCTTAGTGGAAGTGTTGTGGCTCGGGAGATTACATGACAAAGAAGACATCGGCGCATCTCTACATCTGGTGCTGAGATGTCTTATAAAGCCTCAAGTCAACCATCGGTCCAGCAATTGTCTGACCACGGACTTCACATTTGACAGGTAATTTGTGCCCGACCCTGTTAATCGCATGTGCGTCAGTTGTGACCAGATAGCTTTATTAATATAAATTTGAGTAGCCTAAAAGGTTATAGACAATAGAAGAACTGAGATAAATGAAAGAGTTTTGGGCGGGTTTTTTCTATTAGACCTGTAGACTATGGAAATGCGAACAACTAAACCCGAACAATTATAAAGGAGAACAATCGTTGTGTGTTCGAGGTTGGGTCTTTGCGGGCAAGGTGAGTTTCATCATTAAATCAACTGGCCTACAAAGTCCCAGTTTCTGGCACATGTGACCGTCGCGGACAACCACAATTAGTTTAGACATGCTTCAAATGGCTCCAGACAAATGTATTTCTGTTTCTTGTTTAAATGAAAAGTAATTTTAGCTTCAAAGGTCAAACGTGGCTAAAATGTAATGATTCGAGATAACCTCATTATAGGGACAAAAGAAATTACCTTCTGAATATCAATGAAAACTGTAGGTGTATGCTTGCAATAGGCTACTAAATCATGCATGATCTTGATGATCAGAATGGGTCATTCAAGTTGTAATCCTAAAGATCATGAAATATGAATTAAATCGCCTCCCTACATACATAGCAATAGCCTAATTTTTATTAGAAAGTAAAAGAGACCTCAAATTGTTTTGCACCTAAAACATGTTCAATTAAAGTTATCCATAAGATAGTAAAAGCTTTAGTAGCAAAATACTTTGGTCTCTTTGTGTTAAAGCGAAGACTAAATGTAAGACTAAATGACTGTAAATGTAGGCCTACCACTAAAGATAAATTATATACAGCATCATAATGAAAATCCTCCAATATTATAACCCAGATTATGTGTAAGAAATAAAACAAGGCATTTGGAACATGTTGGGGGATGGATGGTATTTGTGGAGTATTTTGAGGAGGCCTTAGAGAGTTGCGTTGCTTGTTTTGACTTGTGGCTAAACTTTCTCAGTCTTGGTCTTCTGAACAACAGGCGTTATAACTACTTTTCCATGTCAATGTCCATTATTACATTTGAATCTAGTGCAGATCTTAAATGATCAGATTATAACTTATACATAATTTTTTTTTACTATACGTATAATTTATAATTTTATTTCCCTCTAGTTGCAGTATTCATTACATTGAATTCAACTGAAATAGCTCCGTATGTGTGACCTAGTAACATATCCAGCTCTGATCATTTCACAGTGTAATGAGTAAGACAGATCAGGCCCAGTGAGCACATGGATTTCCGAGAGGCGGGTGGGTAGCTGGGCTTTGTAGACGAGCAGCTCCGCGCTACAAAGCCAGTCGGCCTGGTAGGAGTAGCATGGGGAGGGCGCTCAGGAATTTTGGGATATCCACCCAAGTGGGCTGATTAAGTTTGTGATATTAAACAGCACCGCGGCCCTGGCTGCCAAGAGTTCCTCTGTGGAGCTGTGTGCCGTCTCTGCTCCAATCAGTCTCTGGCCTGTCAATTACGCCGACCGCCACAGATCCATTTTAGGTCGAGCGTCTTTAGTCCCCCCTGTGTACCTCATTTCAATGAATAATTCCCATGATCAAAGTGCCATTCAGGGAAAATGTGTCTCTCTCTCTCTCGCTGTGCGAGGCCTGGAGTGGAGTGCCTGTAAGTCTGGCATAGCCGTGGCAGCCCTGGCCATGCGAGTGCTGTAGCCAAGGCACAAATCACATTAGGAATAAGTCATTTTGGAAATGATGCCCGCCACGGCAGGAATTCGACTCATTCAATTGACCCCGTGCATGTTTACTTTTTTTTCTCTGGACAAACTGCAGGCGTTTTGTGAGACCCTCCTTTCCAGAAGAATCGGAGTGCTGAACTCGCTCACCCCCGCGATAAAAATGTCTGTGCAGGCCTTCAGTAGAAGCCCCTGTTATAAATACACAGTTTATTGTATAAACCCTGGCACACACACTTGATCAGTGTAAAAACACGACC
>NC_084994.1:43471550-43486550 GCF_963854185.1 Sardina pilchardus
CCCAGGCTGGGAGCCTTTGACACAGCCGTGGAGTCCATGAGTCAAGTAGTGCAGCTATACCCACACCTTCAGGGCCCCCGTGACACGCAAGCTGATTTATTGACGAACAGACGAGTAGCGAGATCAAAGCGTGCGAGCACCTCTGTTTGACAATGAGGGACGGTGGGTGGAGGGGTTGGCAGGCGTGGGGCTGGGCTGGGGTGGGGTGGGGTGGGGTGGGGTGGGTGGTCGATGAGTCACCGTGAGATCTGGGCACACCCTGTGGGCGAGCCTGGGCTCCCCTCTCCCCGTCTCGCTTGCTAGCTAGCTCGTGCGCGGCGCGCTAGCTGGATGCCGTTGGCTGGCTGGGCGTGGGCTGACAAAGACGCCGTGTGCCCGACGCTCAGGAGTCGGGAGCTGTTGAGCAAACATCGGCGCACAAAAGCCAGGACAAACAAGTGCAGGAGGTCCCCCCCCCCACCCTCCCCACACACAGATTATCCCCTAGAAGAAACAAACTGCCCCAACCTGAATTTGGCCCAATGGTTTTAAACGCCCACCGATGAACCTCGAAGTTCTTGTCATAACATTTCAAGTGATTGTCTTCTCCCCAAACGCAGGATAGATCAGCGCTTCAGCATGTGAGCCAGTGCAACAGGCTGTACACGTCAATAATTAGTCAGAGGAAACACCGTTAACGTTCCAAAAATTGTTATTACGGATTGATTATTGTTTGATTGATTTCATTAATGTAAACACCCATTGCATGAATTGCATTATTAATATGTGCATGTCGCGCTTGTTTCAGATGTGGGTGGCTGGTTATGTGAAGAGTTCAAGCAGAGCAGCTCCCGTGGGCACGAGGGCTCCGCAGTGCTGGGCCCACAGCGTATTTTAACAGCAGGCAACAATTTAGCTCTCCTCCGGCCGGCTGGCGAAGCCGTCCATGTATTGCCACTGTAAACAATACAAATGTTGTGCCGTGTTGCACAATGGAAAGCCATATGAAGACGCTGGGGGCGGGTGGGGGTGGGAGAGAGGTTAAGGAAACGCTTCACACAATTCCCAGGCTCTGCCTTCAGGCCTGGGCTGCAGCCCACTCATGGGGATCTCCTGACTAACGACAGCGTTCATGACCTGTTGCATTCTGAAAAAAAAAAAAAAAAATCCCATATTGCCTGTTGCCTAGTGTGTCATATGACGACTTCTGTAATTTTGGGTGTATTGTTGTGAAACGAATTAGCAACTGTGGAAGTACACCCCCTCCGTTGGAGTTGGTCTGCTCCGCGCCTGAATCGGTCATGGCCACATCCCATACGACCTCTCCTATTATTTTCCTTTGGTCTCAGGTGGCGTGTCCTATAAATGTGGTGGCCACTGAAAGAAATCAAATCTGACCTCGGTGTGATCCTGTTCCTGGTGGAGCAGTTTTGTTTTCCTCTCCCTCCTTAGACTTGAGGCCCATTTTGTCATGTTGGTTCTGGCTAGCAACAACTCTGCTTGCTTATGCTAAAACTAGCATCCAGACTGCATTTAATCAGCGTGTCCTTATATATGTGAGAAATACTTGTCAGGTTGAGACAGTCCCAGTATATTTGAGACGCTGACTCATCTCAGAAACATTCGTTGGCGTTCCGAGACAACCACTACTCTCTGTGGCAGTTTAGGAAATTAGAAAAAGTGAGAAAGTATTAAACATGTTTTTGACCCGCTTGGGATCGATAGCGTATGCTAGCAAAAGCACGACCATTTACATTTCCAAAGCCAGCTTGAGTTGTGTTTTCTGCACTCTCTGGAATGTCGTGTGCACTAACGAAATGCCATAGATATGAGGCTCCATTATCAGATTGGGACAGGAGTGGCCATGTGGGCTAGTGAGGGTCTGAGCTAACACCAGGCTGTGAACCTTCAGCCCCGCAAATAGCTTCTGGCTAGTTTGACAATTCTACAATTTGAACGGGAAAAACAGAGATGATGCATTTGACATATTAACTGTTGATTCGATTAATCAAACTTTTGAATTGAACTGTTGACATTATGAACTGTTAGATGTGATTAATAAAAGCTAACTGTTTTACATCAGTGAGTAAAACGAGTGGAGAAGCAGTTCAAAGGGTAGAATGTTTTTGTTCATCACAATTAGACTTCTATTTGGATCTAAAATGGTTCTCATACCTCATTGGTGAGCAGTAAGTTAAGAGGCATATTAATAACTGATTGATTACTGGCCATCTGTAACTTGTGTTACAACTCCCAGGCCCTCGATCAGGTGACCAATTGCTCAGCCGCACGCCTACTGGGCTCTCTGGCCAAACACTCTGCATCCAACAGGCGCCCTTTTTTGAGCCCTCCAAAATCAACACAACTGATATGTCCTAAATCTTGTCAAATATGTTGTGCGCATAAATAAAACCAAAGTCCAAATCTATTTTTATGATTCTGTGTATTTCTTTTCTTTCGGTGGCTTTGGGATGGATTTGGGTGAACTTCTACTATTGTGGCCCTTTTGTTCCCTTTTTTTGCAGGGTTGAGTAGTTCATTGTACACAGAGTAGAGATACAACACACACAGACACATGCACCCAGCAGACACACACACACACGCACACATACACACACAAAGAACATCTAATTTACCCTGGCGAAGGCCCGTATCATCTGACTGCCAGAGCTAAAGCCTTATCCAAGTTGCCTCTTTGTGAGCCAACTGAACACACTGCTGGGTAGACTTCAGCCAACCATTTATGCTGTGAAAGTGAGAATCTGTATCGACCCCAGGTATCACATTCCCTCTATCTTAAGGCAGGACTGTGCACAGTTGCGAGGGGCTTACATACAGTGGACGTCTATTGTGAACCTCGAGCCGTTGTCGAGCGATAATAAAGCCTTTTGTCAGATTAAAAATAAAGACGTGAGACAGCTGGTCAGATTCTGTGCAGGTTCCCTTCCACCGTTCTCTGGTGGAAATCATACTTGCCCTTTAAGTGAACTCCCAGAGCCATATCAACATGCAAGAAGCCTGTCATTTAGACTGATAGTGTTTCGGAGAAAAGGTTTGTGTCGGTTTACAAGCCCTAAGATAAGAGGGACGAGATGTAAAATGAAAGACAGACTCTCAGCCTCAACCAAAACTGGGGCTATAAAATGCTTGTATGGAAAACATTATACGGCACACAGTAGACAGAGCAACCAGGCATTCCAAATGTTTTATAGAGAAATGCTTCTTGTGTCATCGGATGTCACTCTTACAGTGGGGATGTGTGACGGGGCCACATCTACCCTTAACAGGATGCATGTGTGGCGAGGCAAGCAATTATCACACGATACAACACTGCTGCAGCCTCAAAAGGGCTTTCATAAAACAGAGATAAAGCCATCAGAGAAGCCCCCATGAGATCTGTCTTCAGTGCCTGGTGCTCTCTCTCCCATCCCTCCGACTCCCCCCACATCACTTTTTGTCACTCCTAAATCTGGAGTCTGTGGAGCCTCCTGATTGCACGGTTTATGAGAGACGTGGTAAGAACCCGAGCGTTTCTATCATGGTGTAGTCAAGGCCCTCACCACACACACACACACACACACACTCGGGTTGGTTTGCAGCAGGAAACTCGAGCGCTTAAATAGAACCAGAAATGGAGAATGACCTGAGCGTATAGGTGAGAGACACAAACATAAGAACGATCCGAGGTCGAGTTACAGGAATGTCGTCTAGTTGCAGAAATCCGAAGCATTCGCGTCCGTCTCAATGCAGCGCCTGCTCATTTTCACGAGGTGCGTGGCGGAGTAAGAAGAAGAAGAAGAAGTGGTCGTGGCCTTGGCCGGCCGAGCCCGGGTGTAGTTCAGCCCCGCTCTCGCGCTGACACTTCCCCTCCGCTGGCCAAGATTTACGGTGGCAGGGTCCGGTGTGGGATGGGACGGATCTCCGTAGATTTACTGTGACAGGCCTGTTTTTGCCGGCCTGGTTTTGAGGAGAGGGTGCATTCCTCTTCCCTAAAACAGCAGTCTAGCATTAAAGCCTCATCCCACACGGTTTCATTCACCGTGCGTAGAATCTTTTAGCAAGTGTGTGTCATTTTGTGTGTGTGTCTATGTCAGTGTGCGTACATAATGTTTTGTTTGGTCTGTGTATATAAATGTGTGTGTGTGAGAATGTGTTTTTACTTGTGCCAGTGTATTTGTACTCGTGTACACGCATCTTGAACGTGGAGTGTGTGTGAGTGTGTGTGTGTCCAGTTCTGTGCGGTTGTATTGAGTTGTTGGCGTGGATGCAGCTCCTCCACGCTGGAGCATCACATGCCGGTGCCGAGTTCCGTCATGTCTTAATGCATCCTCGGCCGCAGCAAGGCAACACAGGATGTTTTGGACCCACTGGAAGGCTTAAATTAGACCGAGGCATTCTCAGCATCTGTCATGCAACCCCCGGAACGCACCTCGTGGGCATAACGGCCTGGACAAATGTGTCTGTCTGCACTTACCTCTGGGTTCCCACCGAGCAACCCAACCCCCAGCAGCCTCCCTCGGGCGGCCATTTTAGACCCACTGAACTCACCCTCAGTGGACCTGCAGCTCGCACTGGGCCGCCTGCTTTCCGAAAGCGTGCGCATGTGTGTGTGTTTGTGTGTGTCTGTGTCTGTGTGTGTGTGTGTGTGTGTGTGTGGAAGGGGGGCTTATGTAAAAGGGAACGTAGGAGAAGCTGGATATTATGGATGTCCAGTGTGTAGCCTTTGAGGTAGAAACATTATATATTGGCACGGCGCTGTGTGTGAAGCGGTGACCGAGTGAAACATAAATCTGCCATAATGGCCGACATATAATAGCTCAGCAGGCTCTCTCTCTCCACTCAGAGTTACTACGACGCGCTGACAACGGTTTGTGTCTGGATCTAGCACAGTTTTATGGCTGATACGACAGATTAAATTTTCCTTGTCGCGCCTGGCCATGATGTCCTTGTCCTGCCTTGTAATATTACGTTATCGAAAGCTGTTTTAGCCGAGTGCATCTGTTGCACAAGCGGCAATGTGGTTAGAACATGTTTTCGTTTCTGGAAACACTCTGAGAAAATGTCAGGGAGACCTTTTTAATTTGATAAATGATTGTATCTTTTCTCTCAAGAAGTGTATTACAAAAGAACTTTGTTACTTCTCTCTAACTATGAATCACAATGCACCTGACTCACTTTTTCAGTCATGATTGTAATTCTGCACTGATCCTTCAAGAGTGTCTGCATTCTGTATTTGATGTAATTTGCAACTCATTTGACATCCCAGACACAACTGTGCCAAATGAACCAGCCATCTGTTCAGTCCATTCTCTTTTACACACACTGGCACGTCTCTCTCCAGCACTTCTTTCAGTCTCTCCAGTTCTAAGACTACCCTGCTCTGTCCTCGTCTCCTTTCACGGTGTTGGGAGTGGAGGGGAGAGGGCAGCTTGAGGAGAGACAGTCTCTCCATCATTCATTTGTCAGTCGGTTCCAGTTCGCCAATCAGACTATCGGAGTGTCACCACTGGAATAGCACAAAATGGCTGGTGTAGCGAGTCCCTCTGGTGCAATTATTCAGTGGATGGAGCCCTGGAGCTAAAGGAGGTCTGTTCTGCTGCCTGAAGCGACGCTTGCTCCAGTACCCAGTGTCAGACAACGCTAAGGCTGCAAATCATTTCTCATCGCTTTAATAAGCTGCACTTTCATGAATGGAACCCGCCATTATAAAAACACATGTAACAAAAAAAACATTCAATTGAGATAGACATTACAACCCCTAGCCGAGACAGTAATTTCAGAGCTGTCCAGTCTTTAAGTTT
The DNA here is from genome assembly GCF_963854185.1 of Sardina pilchardus. Lineage (NCBI taxonomy): Eukaryota > Metazoa > Chordata > Actinopteri > Clupeiformes > Clupeidae > Sardina > Sardina pilchardus. The sequence goes on from NC_084994.1 coordinate 43,477,331, forward strand.
CTGCATTCAACATTAGGGGACTTTTTAAATATAAATGTTCTTTTCTGAGATTTAGGTATGAGTTATGTGTGTCACTTGGAGTTTGACGGTTGTTGGGTCTGGGGAAGTCCTGGTGGGCAGATGGCATAATTACTTTTTTATGTGCACTTGAAAAAACTTTTCTATTGTTTTTTTTTTTAACGTTTTAAATAATGTTTAAGTAATTAAGTAATGAGTAAATGTATTGAGTAATTGTATTATTACTATTGTCACGATTCCTCATTTTACAATGGGTCTTGGCACCACTGTCTGCGATTTTTTGGCACTTGATAGTACAAGGTTTCTCCCTGCCTGAAGGGTGTTGCATCATAGCCCACAGAGCAAGCTGTAGCGGATAGTGCCAACAGTCAGTCAGTAAACTCCTCACCATGTCAGTTCTCGACATTGAGGCAAATTATGGACGTGAATCTTTCATCAGTGCCATCAAAGCTTTAATTAGCCTATTGCTTCCAGCTGCTGTGTAAATTGTGTCAAAAACATATGGAAGCGACTTAAAGCCATAGCTTTCCCCACCTCTAAAAATACCTCCGAGCAGCAACTATATGGGTTTAGCCGTCTCAGGTGCAACGTGTGTCGTGGCAGAAGTCATTTCTGCAGACCCCCCCCCCCCCCCTTGCCCGCCCCAGGCATCTTACCCCTGCTGAGTTACAGCGCGCAGGCACATTAAAGACCCAGCACTCTCTCCCCCCGCGCTAATAGCACTGCAGCCTGAAGCTGTAGCGCTGCTATATGCCCAGGACCCTTCCGAAGAGCGTAAACACCTCCGCCGCCGCTAACCCGCGCTCGTAAAGTCGGCTCGCATCACAGGCGGCCGCCACGCTGTGCAGCGATCGCCTCTTAACCCCACAGACCGCAGGCCTTTTAGCCGTCAGGCATTCAGATCCGCGCGTCGCTCCGTTTCGGGCCAGTAACAGAGGCAGCCGCAACGGCCTTGACTTGTGGCTGGACGTAATTGCCTCGCGCTGACCAGAGGAGGCTACAGATAGGAAGGCTGGACATTCCTCTTTCTCCCCCGAGCTGCAGTTGTTTGGCTGGAGCGCCGGAGGCCTTCATCATCCTCACTTATATGCAGAGGAGGACACCAGACGATTCATGATGTGCGGCGATCGGAGTTAAGTGAATACAGCCTGGCTGGACCTGGCAGGCGGCCAAGCTATTTCTCCAGCCGTCTTTCTTTCTTTCTTTCTCTCTCTCTCTCTTTCTCTCTCTCTACCACTGCCACCCCCCCGCCCCACAGACACACACAATATACCACCATCTCTCCACCTCTCTCTTTCTCTCTCTCTTCATCTCTTCACCTCCATTAAATCTCTCGAACAGAAAACATTTCTGTTGGACTGCAGTAAAAATAAATGAGCCTCTCTTTTGCCATCCCCTCTTAACATGCGCAGAAACGAGCAGGCTTTAGCTTTTTTTCCGTTTAACGGCGCGGAAGAAATTCTCGCGGGGGTGCGGGGAGGCGCTGGCGTGGGCGCCGGCCGATTGTTCCTGGGAGGTGAGTGAAAAGTTCCGGAGCGCTAGGAGTCTGTGACCCGTGCCCTCGGAGAGAGCGCCCACTCGGCGCGGCTGCGCTGGCCACGACAAAACACACACACATGCTAAAGCCATCTCATGCACAATCAGAGACGCAGCCAGGGCCGGCCACATCCACACTCACTCCAACACACACCCACACACACACACACACATGCATACACACCGAGAGACCACTCCCAGCACCCAGGAATGCACACACATGCACTCCATAAGCACTCGGGATGACCTGCGAGCCTGCTCGACCATTCATTCGCAAGAAAGCACGCCAAAACACACACTTCAGAGCTGAAAACGATTGTACACACACACACACACACCGTACATACACACTCACTGAAGGCCACTCTCCCCCTCGTAGGCTTATGTATGGCGTCTCACAGACACACTTAAGACTGCAGATGTTCACAAACACAAATCACATTGTGGCAGCTCGCTGAAACATCCTCGGAGCATGGGGGTGTCGCATGACACGGAGCCAGCCTGCGGGCCCGTCTCCCGCCGGACAAAAGACGCTCAGAGAGAGCGGAGGGACGTGCGGCGGAGGCCGCGGTCATGGGATACTGGGCGGACGTCCCCCTGACTCCGGCGCCCCGAGGGCGAGCGAGCGAGCAGGCCAGAGCAGACGGAACACACTCCTCCTGCTCCACACAAACGCACCACGGAGTTACACCAGCCTCCCACTGCACACACAAGGCCTCATCGTTCTCCACGTCTGCTAACACTTCAGACTCAAGTTCCCATAGTTCTCCATGTTCCCACAGTTCTCCAAGTTCTCATAGTTCTCCAAGTTCCCATAACTCTCCACATCTGCTTCCACTTCAGACTCAAGTTCTCATAGTTCTCCAAGTTCTCATCGTTCTCCAAGTTCCCATAGTTCTCCAAGTTCTCATAGTTCTCCAAGTTCTCCATTCTGATTAGTAGAGATGTGGTTTAAGCTGCCGTTAATAAGAGCACTTATTACTCTTTCTAAGTGCTTGTGAGTTATCAGTCAAATAGTTAATGGGTTGCCATCACTGTTGCACATCGTGTACATCAGACTGTATTGTACTCCGTCACGTACATCAGACTGCACTGTACTCCATCATGGACAGCAGACTCCCCTGTACTCCAACACCTCCATCAGACTCTCCTGTACTCCAACATCTACATTGGACCCTACTGTACTCCAACATGTAGTCTCTTCCATATGTTCTCCTCCATATGTTCTCCTCGCATGTGCGGCATGTTCATCTTGTTTCCGTAAATGTGCGATTCATTAGCGGGGGGAAGTGGTGTCAACATGTCATGCTGATTATTTGTTTGGCTTCCTTTCTAGTCGAGCCCGTCTGACGGAATGTTATAACAGCTCTCCCAGCGAAGCTTGTCAGGTTCGGGACGTATCGGGTTCTCCCCTGTTCGGCACTGTCAGCTACGTAAACACGATTAATTGTTTACGGCCATGTCAAACATGGCCACCCTCACCAAGGAAGTGTCAAGCTGAGAGGATACGTGTTGCATGAGCAAGTTTGTGATTAGAGAAATGGCCTTGGGCCTCTCTGGCTCGCTGATGAGCAGTGAGCAACCGTCTTGAGGGTCTCTCAGCGAACATTCAACAAAGACTTAGACTGTCTTTTCTGTGGGCATGGAGGACACTGATGCTATACACATGCATATGTGTGACATTGGAGGGCAGGACTACAACACTCATTATGTTGTTTTACAGCTGCATGGGTCCAACTAACTTTTCCCACCGTTTCCCCCCCCAAGGGTCACAATGCAGACAGCATTCATCAGAAGGTCGTAAAGGATTCAAGAGAGCTGTGGAGATCCCCTGAGAATATAGCAGAGATGATGATAATTTAATGTTACAATTATATTACAGTATGAGGTTATATCTTGCTATATTTTTTAATGTTCTGTCAGTATTTCAGCATTTGTAACAATTTTGTATTGTTGAAAGGGGTAAACAACTGGCGCTGGAATTGGTGAAAGTCTGGAGCGAAATATCATGTGTGGTTTGTGAAGCTAATGTGGTTGCCTTTTTGACGCTAAATAAAAATCATATGTTAGTAAACGACTTGAGTGGTTAATGTTAGAACTCCATGGGCAACTTTTCAGATGGCCAACCGAGCGAGTTTACCGAGATGAGTCATACTAACACGGAGGCTGTTATTATGGGAAATATGCTGAGTCAGCGCAGAACAATCATGCTGGTTTAGTCCGATCCAGGTGAGCTCAGATTCAGACTCTGCTAACAAGACTGAGACCACACACACACACACACACACACACACACACTTGCACATGCACCAGTTGTGCACTATCAGTTACATATGCACACAAACACATACTGTATACAGTTACATGCATATATCTTAGCTACACTGCAATTACAGGTAGGCCTATGACACAGAATATGAAAAAAGCATACTGTTTTTTTTCCACTCCCATATTGATTTTGGCAGAAAACACTTTTTTATATGAAACAATTTACAATGAAAAATAGCACATAGCTCCAATATGCAAACGAATTTCTAGAAAGACAAGCCCCAAGTTAAACAGAATGAAAAGCTGTTGATTATTATCCCAGAAACTGACTCTGGATCAGATCCCACTGAGCACCATCACCCACAGCATGTACTCTACATGTATGGGCCCAGTCATCCACAGAATATGACACATATAGGGAAGAACTCTGCCCTACAAAGCAAGATTCAAGATTTTTTTAATTATAATTTTCATAACATTCAACTTGTTATGAAGATTGATATTTACCAAAAATAAGTTAATGTTAAGTAACAAAACCTCCACATGTCCAATAATTCACCTACAACTACTTAGGCTGAACAGTTGGCAGTTACTGCCTTTTTGCTTTGTAGGGCAGAACTGTATTCCATATCACAAACATCTCTCGCTGTCTCTCTTTCTCTCTCTCTCTCTCTCTCTGTCACTCTCTCTCTCTCTCTGTCTCTCTCCTGTAAGAAATATCATGCTTTGCCTCATTGCTGTTACCGCCTGTGGCAAACATACAGTAACTGGGACAGCGCAGCTCCCTGAACTCATTCACCTGCTTCTACCTACCTACCTGCCTCCCCCCCCCACCCCCACCCCCACCCCCGCCCCCGCCTTCACCGCTCTTGCAGCTGTCGAGTGAATCAACCATCGAAGCCCCTGGGCTGCACTTGACCCTGGCAGCTCACCACCACCCTGCAGCAGAGAGAGGGAGAGAGAGGGGGGGAGAGCGAGATGGAGGGAGAGAGAGGGAGGGAGAGTGAGAGAGAAAGGGAAAAACAGAGAGAGGGTGGGAGAAAGAGAGAGAGGGAGGGCACAGACATGTCCACTGATGATCCAGACAGCTCTGACATGATGATGCCTCTGTGACCTCATCTTCCACCCCGCACTCACTCCCGCCCGCCGCCTCAGGTCCGTTGATGCAAACGCACTCCAGACCATCAGCACCACGCTCTGGACCTGGGGCCACAGACAGGGCCTTCTGAGCTGCTGCACCCTCCCTCTGGAACGCCCTCCACAACCACATCAAACACTCCAACAGGCCCTCCAAACTCACCTCTTCAGACTTGCCTTTTCCTGTTAATGGACTTTCCCCAGCTTTCTCTTTTTTAATTGCCCACCTCTTTCACATTGTCCTCTGCTTTGTCCAGGCACCTGTGTGTGTTGTCTTTTCTCTGTTCATGTAACCTTGTTCATGTACATTGTCTGTTTGTGTCTATGTAAAAAATGGTAACCGTTTCTGAGTGTCTATAAATAAATAAATACATAAATAAATGTATTATGAACAGGAAGAAGTGATGATGTTTTACTCCTCACATTTACATTGGTCAATGCAAAGATATGTTTTGTTTTAGTTTCAGTAAAGTAGTTTTGAGGGTGGGATACTGTTGCGCTCTTGATGAAATTATTTTTAGTCAGGTGCGTTAAACCAAAAGATATCAGGAAAAGGTAGTGAGGGTTCGCACTCTGTAAAAAATAGACAAAGTCTTTGCTGAAGAAACTCTTTTTTACTTGAGCAGACGTTTCAGCTGAAAAAGTAGTTTTGAAAATTCCATAAAGGCTTTTTGTAAACAATCAAGTGTTGTGAGTTGTAAATCAGTAACTAACTGAACTACCAGCCAAACAGGGATTTATTTCGAGGGCAGACGTGGAGTGGAAACGTGTATCAGACCTCCATTGACTTCTCTGTATGTATATAGAACTATATAACAGGTATATACAACTTTGGGGAAAATTAAGAGACCACTTCACATTTTTCTGATGTCATCCTACGGTTGCTGAGTGACTTTCAAAGTAGTTGACGGTCATATTCAAAATTAAGAGACCACTGCAGAGTCATCTGAATATGACCATCAACTCATTCAAATGTCACTCATTCAAATGTCACTCAGCAATCGTAGGATGACATCATGAAAATGTCTTTTTGCAGAGCTGTATGATATGTGATTACTACTACTGATCAATCCAGGATGGAACTCTATAGGCCTGCATCAGTTATTGCACTGAACTTATCAATTCCATTCAGAAAAAACATGCAGTTTCCTTCAGATGGGTTAAGACATTCTCTGACCTTGAATGAATGAGTGGGAGGGAGAGAGACAGAGGGGAGGAGAGGAGAAGAGAAGAGAAGAGAAAAGAGGAAAGGAGAGTAGAGGAAAGGAGAGGAGAGAAAAGAGGAGAGGAGGAGAGGCTGAGATGGCCATTGGGAGTCATGTCTGGACTGAGGCTTTGCTCTGTTGGGACCACAGAGGCTTGTGAAGCATGCAAAAACACTCCTACACACATGAGAACCTTTCTGCAGGGTGTGTTCTTAGGGTGTGTGCCCAGCTGTCATGCTCCACAGCAGCCCTCACACATAGGCCCTTCTAGATAACTCAGAAGCCATCACACACACACACACACACACACACATATCTTAGTATCGAACATGCTCTGGAACATATATTCACCTCAAGTGAGAATTTGCATGTTCACAGCCTCCGACACACACACACACACACACACACACACACACACACACACACACACACACACAGAGAGAAACACACACAAGTGTCTTATGTTAGTATCAAACATGATCTAGAAAGTATTTTCACCTCAAGTGAGAAGTTGCATGTTCACTGCCTCCGACACACGCACACGCACACACACACACACACACACACACACACACACACGTCTAAACTGTGACACTAATCAAGGCTCCTGCTCATGCACACAAGCAAATGTGAAGATGTATGATGTGCGAACAGAGGGCTGGTGGACTGCAGATCTGGAGGATGTCAACATGTGGTGCCATCCCTGGCAGCACCAGCAGTTCAACTCACTTCCCATGCAAATGCCTACATAAGCAGCCAGCTCTGTTTATTCTGTATAAGTACACACAGCTGTCAGCATCCAGCCTCTGAGTGTGTGTGTGTGTGTTTGAGAGAGAGCGTGTGTATGTGTGTGTGTGTGTGTGTGCGTGTGCGGTGTATGTGTATGTATCTGTGTGTAGCATACATAGAGTCTGTATCTCTCTCTCTCTCTTTCTCTCTCTTTGTGTGTGTGTGTGTGTGTGTGTGTATGTATGTACAGTGTGTGTGGGTGTGTGTGTGTGGGTGTCTGGGTGTGTGCGCACACGTGCGGGAGGATGATTCATTCTCTGACATGGATCTGTGACCAAATTTACAAAAACGTACACCTGACACCAGTCTGTGCATGTCAGTATGCAGGATCAACTCTCATTCTGTTTAATTTCTCTAAAAACCTTAGCATTCACTTTCACACGCCTAATCAACCAATCAGTCCAACCAGCCACTCCCTGAGGGCAATGCCATACTAAGCAGAAAAAGACGAAGCGCATGAATTTGGGTTTGCACTGTGCCAAGTTGCCATGAGCAGAACTATCTGAAGAAGCCTTGCATGGGAACCGGAATGCTTTGTACATTTGAAGTCAGGACACTTCAGGCCTACATGGGTGTGTGTGTGTGTGTGTGTGTGGGTGGGTGTGCGTGTATGTGTGTGTGTGTGTGTGTGTGTGTGTGCGTGTGTGCGTGTGTGTGGGTGTGTGTGTGTGTGTGTGTGTGTGTGTGTGTGTGTGTGTGCATGTATGTGTGCGTGTGTGTGTGTGTGTGTGTGTGTGTGTGTGTGTGTGTGTGCACATCGTCAGCAGAGTTGACTCCTGCCTCACAGCTGTGTGCTTATGCTGAGATCCTCGCCTCACTAATGTCTACACACTAACGCGGGGCGTAAAGCCGTTCCCTCAGCCTGCCAGAAAACCTCCCCGACACGCCTTCTCCACCAGCCTCTCCACAAACAAACGTCCATATCATACGTTTTCTTTACTGGGAACCACCGTACATTACTGCATCATGAGGTTTACATTGGTCAATGCAAAGATATGTTTACGTTTTAGTTTCAGTAAAGTAGTTTGACGAGATTTCCCCGTTTTGGAAACGTTAATTAGTTTTTTATTTTCTCCACACGGCAGCAGCCAGCAGCAGATGTAGCGGATAAACGCGGCGACGGAGTCGGAGACTCGGAGTGATGAGCTCGAGCGCGGTATTCTGTTACCAAGCGGTTGAGCAGAGCTCCTCGAGGGTGACATTAGGCCAGTGATAAATGGCTGGGATGTGACCACTGAGCACGGAGCAGACCTGTAAGTCCGGGCTGGAGTCTCGTCTCGAGCACCCCCCCTCGCACTCCCCCCCCAACCCCCCCGTAGGTGAGAGATTTAAGGCGCAGGGCCGTTAAGTGGGGCCGCTAATGTAACTCGAGCACGAGCACGCGGTGGGCGAGTGACCGGCGTGGTGCGGCGCGGCGCGGCGGGAACGAAGTCGAGTCTGGGGACGTTCGGGGCAGTTAGGTCCGCGGCAGATCTACGGCTTTCATTAAGAAAAAGCCCCCTCCCCCAGCCGCAGGAAACGGGCCACGCTGAGACGAAGGGCCGCTGTCACCGTGCAGTCTTTTTACGAGTCAGGACGGCGGAATTCACGCGAAGCTATGTGAAATAAGCGATGCCACCGAGGGGGGGCGTTTTTTTATTTCACTTTTATTTTATTTTTTTGATTCGGTTGTGCAACGCAGAGTTCTTGTGAGACTCCTAAAAGAGCCGTTCCCTTTGGCCTGGTGACCAGTGAAGATGGGTTCAGCACACACACACACACACACACACACTCACACACACACACCACGCACACACACACAAGCACACACGCACACACACGCTCACACACACACACACACACACACGCACACACACACACACACGGGCAGGACGGGGCAGGGAGCGGTCCAGCTACTGGTGGTTTCCTAAACCCCGAGCACGGAAGCAATGTCTGTGGCTTTTGCAACACCGTGAAATTTCCCAAGGCCCTGATTGGCCCCTGTGCAATATGCTCAGCGTGCTTCCCTAAGCCCGTTCTGAGCTGAGCGCGAGTGTGAATGTGTGTGCCGTGCATATGAGTGAATGTCTCCGTGCGTGTGTGTGTGTGTGTGTGTGAGAGAGAGAGTCTGTGTCTATATTCTGAGCTGGGTGTGAGTGTGTGTCTGTCTGTGTCATGTGTCTGCGTGTCGTTTTAGTTTGTGTGTGTGTGTGTGTGTCCGTGTCTGTTTCTACAGCCCCCCCCCCCACCCCACCCCCCACCTCCACCTCCATGACTGTTGTGAGTCT
>NC_084994.1:43491550-43494050 GCF_963854185.1 Sardina pilchardus
TGTGTGTGCTTATTATGTGTGTGTAGAAAGACCTGCCTTTGTGTGTGTGTGTGTGTGTGAGTGTGTGTGAGGAGAGAGAAAGGGAGTGCTGGAGAGCGAGAGCCAGACTGTCAGTGTGTGAATGTGTGAGAAATACAAATGTCTGCGGGGCGGCGCTGTGGCTGCTGGTGCTGGGGGAGTGTAGCTCTAGCCCCCACTGGAGCAAAGGCCTCCGCAGACCCCCACCCCCCCCCACCAACATACATGCTCTCATTTCCTGAAGCACACACACACACACACACACACACACACACACACACACACACACGCAGTGTTATTCTTTCCCCCCGTAGTATGGCCCAATTCCTCTACAAAATTCATCATTATTATTGTTATTATTATTATTACGGCTCCGGCCCCTGTGGGGGTTTGCGGTAGAGATGGCAGCAGAGGGGGTCGGGGGGGGGGTTCAGAAAAACACAGAGGCCCCCCCCCATGCGTACGCAGGCCGGCGAGCGGGCAGACGGACAGCCCTCACAATGCGCTCTGACGTACGCCCTCTCGACCGTTGACAGCCGCGACGCACGGAGCTGGCATTGAGCGATGAGCCTGCGGAGCCAGTCCTGAAACGTGAAACACGCGAGGTGTCGGGCTCTACCAGAAAGGTCAACAGAGAGGTACAAATATTTGTCCGGCGGAGGCGACGCGGACCGAACTGCCACGAGCGGTAAACTGGCCGAGCCAGTCGGACACTGCGGGGAGGGAGAGAGAGCCCTAAGTGGGCTGACGGGATTGGTGAGTCCACATGTGGACGTGTGTGTGTGTGTGTGTGTGTGTGTGTGTGTGTGTGTGTGTGTGTGTGTGTGTGTGTGTGTGTGTGTGTGTGTGTGTGTGTGTGTGTGTGTGTGTGTGTGTGTGTGTGTGTGTGTGTGTGTGTGTGTGTGTGTGTGTGTGTGTGTGTGTGTGTGTGTGTGTGTGTGTGTGTGTGTTTTGTGTTTTGGCGAGGGTATAGGTGAGGCAGGGAGGAGGAGAATGACGCAAGCGGCGGTCACCGCTCCACCTGTGGGTTATCCTGGGCAGGTGGGGCGCTTGGACAGCCTGCAGGGACGAGGGAAGGAGGGCGGGTGCGGGGGTGGAGGCTGCACCGTCACCACTCCATCATCTCCTGTCTACTACGGAACCTGCACACTGGAACACTTTGACTAGCAAATGAGCCAAATAATGACATGCAAAGTCTACGCTAACGTCAACCAGAAATACAAGGATAGCAACAGGGCTGAGACAAGGCCTGTCTTGCCTCTAAGGACTGTGTGTTTGTATGTGTGTGTGTGCGTGTGTGTGTGTCTGAGTGTGTGTGTCTGAGTGTGTGTGTGTGTGTGTGTGTGTGTGTGTGTGTGTGTGTGTGTGTGTGTGTGTGTGTGTGTGTGTGTCTGGGAGAGAGAGGGAGAGAGAGAGAGTATTTTCATCACATCCGAGTCTATTGACTCGATCTCCAGAGAACTTTGAAAAGGTCGTGTTTTAAAGTGAGGAGAATACGTGCTCCAAATGAAATGGCTCCGTTTAACATGCTCGCAAAGGCACCGTTACGCACTCACAATCAGCCCATTATGCCGAGATCCAACGCCTTTAAGTCTCATCTCCAAAGAGGAACGAGCAAAAAGAACCCTTAATACCGCTCAAGCAACATTTATTTGTTCAGCTTGAGCCGGCGAAAGGCTGAAAAGGTACTGTAACATTTGCGGCCGTGGCACTGGAGCCAAGAGATCTCAATCTCGCCTTCAAAATATGAGCCCGTATCTCAGGCCCCCGGAACAGGCTTTTGAGGTTTCAATCTTTTAACACAGTTGCAAAGTCCCCTGCAAATGCCAGTTCCTTTTCATCAGGCAACAACTCACTTAAGAGACACACACACACACACACACACACACACACGCACGCGCACACTCACGCACACACGCACACACACACACGTACAAGCACATGCTCAAGCACACACACACACACACACACACACACACACACACGAGTGAACACAAACACATACCACACTATGTTTGTATGAGTCATCACTCAAAGCAAGAGGGGGGGGGGGGTGAGAGAGAGAAGAGAGCGGGGGAGAGGGAGGGAGAGGAGAGAGGGGGAGAGAGGGAGGGAGAGGGGAAGGGAAGAAGGCCAGGCCTCAGCAGGCTGGAGTTCCCCTTGCACATGACAATTAAACTCGACTGCGCTTCACTGACGCACACAGAGGAGCGACTATTCCAGCACTGCACACACACACACACTCACACACACACACACAGACACGCACACACACTCACGTCCACTCCGCTCAGAGTGTCCGCACAGAGGAGGGCAGGGCAGCGAGGCGGGCGGCACAGGAATGCGCCCTGCAGGCACGGCCCTCACCAGCCTGTCACCCCTCAGACCAGCACACAGGGCTCACACACACACACACACAGCTCTTCACCTCCATCCAGTCTACACACACACACCTCCATCCAGTCAACACACACACACACAC
>NC_084994.1:43499050-43536550 GCF_963854185.1 Sardina pilchardus
AGGCCCCAATCTGATGAAGGAATGCAAACCGTTTCTCTCAATGGGAAGGGAAATCAGCCCCCCCCCCCCCCCCCCAAAAAAAAACGCTGCTCTGGGTTGCTTCTGATAAGCCAGTGAGCATTTCCCCCCTTATTTTCCAACCAGAAAAGCACATTCCTGTCCTATGTATCCTGTCTAAGCGGGGGCGTGGGAGGTGTGTCGGCTTATCGGAACGCCGCGCCACGGTTGGAATGAGGATTGGGGTTCCGGAGCCTGCCCACCACCTGTGGCCTGATGCGTGAGGCTCTGCGATAGCCTGACGGGAGGAGAGGTGAGCGCTGCCCTGCCAGGTATCCTGAGCCTGTTCACTTATACAGGCATGTGGCGGTTCAAAGTTACTGTGTGTGCACGCGTGATAATGTCGTCTCTGTGATAACCATATACAGGCTTGGAGTTATGAGCTGGGCGTGTACTGTCATGGGCACATATAAACATAATCTATACCATATTGATTGGTGTATATACTGTATACATAGTGCTGTGCATACATGAAGCCAATCCATAGCGTGCTGATGGAGATAGCAGTGTAGAAGGAGGTGTATGGGCATGTCCTTCAGATGGACCAGAACTGCATCCCCAAAGTAGAAATGAGTTGTTCCATGGAAAAGGAGGAAGGCAGGTTTTTTTTTTTTTAAATGTCATCCTACGGTTGCTGAGTGACATTCCAATCAGTTGACGGCATATTCAAATTTACATTGGTCTCTTAATTTTCAGCAACCATAAGATCACATCAGAAAAAGGTGCAGTAATCTCCTATTTTTTTCCAGAGCTGTATATGTATGTGTGTGTGTGTGTGTGTGTGTGTGTGTGTGTGTGACTATCTCTCTTATGACACTCTGACTCCTACTACTGAGATAACAGTTTCCTTTGGATAACAGTTCTATAGAGCAAAGTGTGAGCTGTTTTGAAAGCGCTCACAAGACCACAGTGTCTGGAGGCCCGCTGGCGTAACAGCTCTGTGAATATATGGCACACACACACACACACACACACACACACACACACACACACACACACACACACACACACACACCGCGTAGCAACACTTATAGCCTGCGGAGAGTCACAGGACACAGCCACAGCTTGAGGACGTCCACGTCCATTCAACATCCATCTACAGGAAACGGAGCACATGCTCTCATTAACATACCGCACCACACCACCCAGAGGGTCCCCACTGAGACTTGTGACTCCAGCACATCGCTGGTTAACGGTGCTCCTGCTGAACGTAAAAGTTGGGCAATGCAGTACCTACTGATTATACTCCGAATCATTAATCCACCACACACAACAACAAATGTGTTTACAGAAAACAGAGTGGACAATCGTTGTCTGAGAGACCGTCCAGCCTACAAGCAGAGCGTTCCCTCTTTTCATCTCTCTCTCTCTTTCTTTCTGATTGTCGGAATCTTCTGTCGTTTCTCTCTCTCTCTCTCTCCTTCACTCTCCCCTTTTGCCGTCCTCTGTGCTGCCCTCTCCCCACTGACACACTATTACTCCTCTATCTATCCCTCTCTCTCTCCCTCTCTCTCTCTGTTATCTTTCCCGCTGCCTCTCTCTCTCTCTCTCTCTTTCTCTCTCTGTCTCTCCGTCCAGTCGGTCCAGTCTGTGGAGGACTCATTATCCAGCACCTTGACCCAGACATCTGACTGTGAGTCCGCGCTAGACGGGCGTCATGGCTGGCTGCGCTGTGCCACCGCCACTGCTGCTGCCGCCGCCACCGCTCCTCTCCACCGCCGCCACCACCCACCTCCCCCTTCCCTCCGACGAGCTGTGCATCCCAACAGCGGCAGCCAGGCGAGGGAGCGCTGCTGCGCGCACACACGCCCCCTGCTGGGTCTGCGGCGTCACTACAGTCTGACCGGCCTTTTACCAGCCGCATACGGCATCACCAGTAAACCCCCTCACCTCTTTTGTGCACGTACACACACACACACACGCACACACACACGCACACACACACGCGCGAATACACACACACACACACACACGCACGCATACACACACACGCACGTGTGCACGCACGCACGCGAACACACACACACACACACACACACACACAGAAAATCAGCCATTCAGTCTCCATTTAGACAAAGGAGGAGGGCAAGCAAGGACAGCAATGCCTAGAGGCAGGTACTGGACTACGGTTAGGAATTAGAATGAGCTGGTAGTATTTGAAAAAAAAAAAAACGGATCCAACTCCGTTTCTTTAACCTCCTTCCCACAGGTGTGATTGCGTCCGACAGCGATCGCAAAGTCATCTCAAAGATTTGGGTCTAATTAATTGAGACGAGCTCAGAGGCCGGAGATGGTTTTCCATGGCCGTGGAGGAGGAGTGGCTTGAGAGGGCCCCTGAGACTCCAAATCCGGTTGAGTCACCATCCCGATGTTTGCTCCTGAAGATGTTTGACTGTGAAATGTGCTTTATGGATAATCATTACTGAAAAGGCAGTAAACAACGAGATGTAAAAAAAAAAACCAAAAAAAAAACAGGAGGAGGTCAGGGAGGTTTGGAGGCCGAAAAAGAACAGAAGACGGACTGTGACCCGCCTGGATGCCCTCTCGCTCTGTCTTGGCAGGCGGACGGGATGACATTGCATCAGAGGGAGATTTCATGTAGTGTACTCTATGTGGCTGCTCTGCCTCCCCTTTCATTGATTTGATTGGCTGCCAGATATTACCACAGCTAGATCCCTTACTGGGCTATAACACACAAACAGATTCAACCTCATCCAGCGCGTTTACCCCAAACCCTGCAATTGTCTTAGGGCCTTAGGATGCCTCAGAGCCAGCAAAACGATTTTGGTACAACGGGGGGGATTTTTTTCCTCTGTGTAATACCGGTGAAAGATGGCGCCAACCATACAAGGAGAACCAGACCAAACCAGACCAGACCAAACCAAACCAGACCACATCTTCCACTCACCATGTCATCCAGCAGACGCCCACATCACAGTCCTGCTCTAGATCTATCAGGCGGTTTGAGTCACCAGACGCCATCACCTTCAAATTAGAAGGGCCAATGCCGTGATGAATCACCGAACCCACATCTGGTGCCGGTGTGGCTATTTGGGAGCCGGGCCATTTGGCCACAGGATGTGGCTGCCGAGGAGATTGGTGGAGGTCACCGCTGGAAAAGACCAAAACAAAATGAAATCTCCCTGAAAGAATGATGAGACCGGAAATAAGATCAGATAGTTATGGATTATAATTACCTCAGAAACACATCAGATCTTAAGTGGATGTGGCTTTCATGAAGAGGTAGGCCACCTCCCACCTGTAGCCTACTAAATTATTTCATATGGATATGTTACTCATTGATGAGGACCAACAAATGACAACTAATTCAGACAGCTAGAAATTTCCATTTGACTCAGACAGAAAAAAAACCCCTTCATCCCACACAGATACCCCCAAAAGCAGAAGTGCTGACTCATTGAGATACAAATATGCCATTCCTGTGGTAACATATTCAATAATGGGAAGCACTATCCGCTTCTATGCAAAATGTTTTAAAAACGCTCATGAGCAATTCTACCCTTAACTTAGAGACAGCTCCCATTCATGGAGCCTTATTTTTTCCACACAGCATGGTGACTCACGAGTGGAAATCATAGTCGAAATGTGAGCTGAGCAACAAGTGGTCGATAATGAACAGAGGCAGAGACTGCGAATGACCCCGCGAGGGAGTTGCGGCCACGAGGGTTAACGCTAACACGTTAGTGACAACCTTACTAATAGGCCTACCTACCTTTCCCGAGCAGTCTTTGTGAGAGAGCGTTCCACATGTTCAGTTTGAATGTATGGAATATTGGGTTGAGGTGTTAGTGCTAACGATCTTGTTAGAGTCTGTGCATATCTAAAATATATCACGTTAAGGTCTGAGGTTGTGTGGGAGGCTTTTCAAAGTATAGGTCCATAACAGAGAAGCCAAAAGATGCAAAGAGCATAGCTACAACCCCTGGCATAAATTATGGAATCACCAGTCTTGGAGGATGATCCAGTTGTTTAATTTTTTAGAAAAAAGCCAAATCACAGACATGACATGAGTTCATTTCAAATGGCAACTTTCTGGCTTTAGGAAATCAAGAAAAAAAATAATTTATCAGTAACAGCTGCTTGTTTTAGACCAACCAGGGGAAAAAAAATATGGAATCACTCAATTCCAAGGAAAAAATTATGGAATCATGAAAAACAAATTGACAAAAGAACACTTCAACGCACCACTAGTACTTTGTTGTACCACCTCTGGCTTTTGTAACAGCTTACAGTCTCTGAGGCATGGACTTAATGAGTGACAAACAGTACTCTTCATCAATCTGGCTCCAACTTTCTCTGATTCCAGTTGCCAGATCAGTTTTGCAGGTTGGAGCCTTGGGATGCACCATTTTCTTCAAATTCTACTACAGATTTTCAATTGGATTGAGATCCAGACTATTTGCAGGCCATGACATTGACCTTATGTGTCTTTCTTCAAGGAATTCAACAGTCTTTGCTCTATGACAAGATGCATTATCATCTTGAAAAATGATGTAATCATCCCCAAACATCCTTTCAATTGATTGGATAAGAAAAGTGTCCAAAATGTCAATATAAACTACATATAATAAATAATAATATAAGCATTATTGAAGATGTAACAATCGCCATCTCCCCAATGCCTTTACCTGACATGCAGCCCCATATCATCAATGACTTGTTTTCTTCAGGCAGTTGTCTTCATAAATCTCATTGAAATGGCACCAAACAAAAGTTCCAGCATCATCACCTTGCCCATTGCAGAAACGATTCATCACTGAATACGACTTTCATCTAGTTATATCCACATTCCACAGGTCACTCATTAAGTCCATGCCTCAGAGACTGTAAGCTGTTACAACAGCCAGAGGTGGTGCAACAAAGTACTAGTGGTGCGTTGAAGGTGTTCTTTTGTCAATTTGTTTCTCATGATTCCACATTTTTTCCCCCTCTGGTTGGTCTAAAACAAGCAACTGTTATTGATTAATATTTTTTTTTCTTGATTTCCTTTAATATTTCCAATAAGCCAGAAAGTTGCCATTTGAAATGAACTTAGTTTTGTGTCATGTCTGTGATCTGGTTTTTTTTCTAAAAAATGAAACAACTGGATTAACATCCTCCAAGACTGGTGATTCCATAATTTATGCCAGGGGTTGTACATCTCGTTAAAATGACTATAGATCAGCTCTTTGCATTGCATTTTGTAGCCTACTAGAACTTTTCTAGTGGACATATATCAAAAACTAGTCATAACGAATCACAATATATTCTTACCACAACTGATTATCTTTCAAATGTAATTGTAGGTCTACAATAGGTGCAACATCTTGCATTGCATTAGGAAGCTGGCATAGTACTGCCACCTAGTGGATATAAACGGTTACTGAAACAATTCAGTTGATGACTGAGACTTGAAAGTAGTAGTGTAACATGCGCTTAGCTGAATAATTCTTAAAAGTTTCTTATGTGTAAAAATATGCAAATATCCTGTTAAGATGTACATTCACATACCAGGTTTCCTCCAAAACTACACTTAATGCATTATTAGTTTTTACTGTGCATTAAGATTGCACATGTGCTGAACAGAATGTCAGGTTTCAAAAGCTGCCTGGTCTGAGAGGATGTAATTTTGCCCTCTGAATGATTTATTCTCTGAAGCAGATGATCCTTGTCTTCTGTAGTGGAGAAACCTGGGAGTTAAGACTTGTGGTTGGACGGCAGCGTCAGGGGACTCATGCTAGCAAACATATGGAATTATTCAGACCGGAAACCCATGTTCTTTTGGAATGCTGGATTTATTTTTGTTCCAGAGATCCAGAACAGTGAACTCAACCCCACACTCCCCCCAAAACCCAACCCACTCCAAGCAAAGGAACCAAACCTGAAAGTTGATAGAGTTAACTGTAATGTAGCTGCCCTCAAATTTGGTTTGACCAAATACTTTATCAGTGGATAAACAAATCTGAACTCTTTTTCTGTTGTAATGAAACCAATCACTTGACCAATTAATTAAAATACATGATAAAGTAACTAAAGTGTCAAAGTAAATACATAATAAAATGACATTACATAATAAGATGCCAAGTGATTAGAATTAAAATAATAAAATAAAAGTGTTTTTTTTTTTAATTAATCTTCTTCACAAAATCCATAACTCCAGTGACAGTATTAACTGTCAAACTAATACACAGACCGCAACTGACAGACAGAGAATCTTGTCAGTCAAACCAGGAAACCAGCAAGGAAACTAAACTCATGAGTGCTCAACCATCCCTAACGAACCAATAAGACCCGAGGAGCCATCACTCCTCTGCGTCCGAGAACTGCCCCTCCACCGTTGCGCGGCTGCGGTACTCCCACTTGACCGGGGGCATGTGGTGGACGCTGGGGTTGTAGAGGGACGGAATGCAGCCACCTTGCTCCACGCTCAGCCTCATCAGCGCCACCGTCAGGACATCCTCGATACCTGCACGGGGGGGGGGGGGGGGGGGGGGGGGGGCAGAGGGTCTATGGGTGCCTCTCAACATCTCTCCTCGATCCTCCAGGGGCGTACCCACTGATTTATAACTAACACTGGATGGACTATCCCATTGTTAGAGTAGCACTAGCAAATACTGTGGTGACCATGCAGAGAGTCTCATTAAGAGCACAACGAGGTTCACCAGGCACAAAATGTTCCATTAAACTGTGTGTGTGTTTTTTTTTTTACGAGTGGGTATTTGTGGGTATTGGATGGCGGCCATTTTAGACCGGCAGTGAGGCTCACCGTACGGGCTGTCGTGATCGGCCTCCCCGTTGTCCTGCTCGCTGATCTCCTGCTCCCAGTCCTCGATCTCCACGTGCTGCTGCTGCTGCCAGTGCAGCAGGGGCAGAGGGGGATCTTCCTCCACGCCCGCCTTCCTCTTCCTCCATCTGAAGTAGCTCTTTTTGGGGCCTCTCCTGCACGGCCGGAGACGAGACCAGGTCTGGACTTTGGAGGGCTTGGTGGGGTCCCCCCACGTTGACTCGGCTGCTCCCTTCTCGCCTCCACCTTCAAGAAGATATTATGGGCGTGTTTAACACTAGACAGTTTAGTCCAGACCCGAGTTCATTTGGACTGATGGTTCAGGTGATTTTTTAATAGTGTGAAAAGCAGTCTTGCAGACCCAGAGTCCACTAGATGGTCTGGGGTACAGAAATAGTTAAGAATACATTGGAAAAGCAAGTACAGCAAGTACAATCCTAACTTTCTACCTGGCACAACCATTTGAGATGTTTGTAACTCACCATGATAGTTCTCTTTTTGGTTTCCAGTTTGTTTTCTAGTCGTCTCCCAGTCCTCTTTGTCCCATAGCTCATGTGGCGTTGAGAAATTGGAGTTCTCTACTGAAGACCTCCTCCTCGCACCGGTTCTTGTCCTTGATGGCCGTTGCCTTGGATGCGTTTGCGCCTGAGATTGATCTGGGGGGATCTTTACAGACAACTCAGACTGGGGTGTCACTTTGGGCAGGCCCACCTCACCAACACTTTTCTGCCTACCTGGAGGAGAAATGGCCAATGTGAAGTAACGGAACTGTTGTTTCTGTGGGCCATGACTTTACAATCTGACGCTAAACAGTAAAATGCAAAACAAACTGCATCAATCGTGCACGCCATGACAAAGTCTAAACAAAGCTGGTATACAGGCTAAGTGTTGGTAAAACAACGCATTCTTAAGTTAAACAAATCATTAAGCCAATGTTCACGTTCAGACAATGTAGAAGCGCTGAAGCGTTTTCGTTGAGTAGCCTATAGCACAGCTTGCAATTTCAAATCAGGGGAAATCTTGGAGAAAATGCGATAGCATGAATATACTAACTAACTCTCTCATCTAGTAGTGCCGTGTGCATCAAAGATGTCTTTCGAAGCTTAACTATTAATTGACAATTTCACCTGAGAACTTACCCATTTTACAAGTTTAGCCTACGAGCTCCGCGAAAGAAACCGCTGCTGCGAAAAAGTAGCTCTCCCTCTCCCCACCCCCACACTCAGGGGTACAACACGTGGACGCTCTGCTCCCTGGCTAGCTCAAATGGATCATGAAATGGATAGGCTACTTAATTTTTAAATGAAAATAACTTCCATCCAGTAGATACAAAGTTGGCTAACATGATTTCGATACATTTCATGGTTCGTTACGAAATTTGCTTTGGTTTTGTGCTGTGATGTCAAAGGTCAATGTAGTGTAGGCCTGCAGTCTGCAGCTCTGTTATTAAACCACCTCAAAGAAAGGAACACTTCACTGCTACTTGTTCAACATATTTTAATTATGCAATTATTTTATTTTCACAAGGGAAAAAACTTAGCTTAGCAAACTCATTACAAGATAGACTTAACCGGATATTAACAACAGGTGTTGTATGACTGTTAAAACACAAATTCCATGCAGATGAGATGACCAATTAACTTGATGACCGCTCATCTGCAGGTTTTACTCGGCTTGTGTCTAAAGTGGGTCTTGGCTACATGGTGGTAGCTTCTTCCCGTAGCCTAGGGTCTACCATTTAAATTTCAAAGGGACGAAAAAAAAGGTGCAGGTATGCACTCCGAAGAAAGCTCATCAGTTGGCTCAGGGCAGCACCTAAAGCAGCAGTCAGACGGGCCATACCCCATTCAACTTCACAAAAGCTCCATGAGATCAAATGAAATATTGTTCTTTTAAAAAAAGAAGAAAGAAAAAGATCTAGGTTTGGGAGTATTATGTCCTGATAGGACTACCTTCGAACACCAAATGTCCTGCTACAAGTTCACTACTGTTCGCTCTGAAAATGCCTTGTCTGATTTGAAAAACAAAACAAAACAAAACAAAAAAACTAAGTTTAAAACAAATGAACTAATCTGTACAACATTTACATCTCACAAAAAATTTTTAAGACACTGAACGTCTATATAAAGTCAGCCTACTATAGCCTATACTCTTAATGGTCTACATGGATCCATGTGGAACAGACAGGAGGCAAGGCACAATCACCAGAAGTACATGCAAAGAAACTGCTTTGTGCAAGAAGCAAAACTAGACTCCATGTTTTTTCAGTAATGTCATATCCCTATACAACTGTCAAAAAACAGAAATCTTTACTGGCTTCGTCGCTGAAATGCTGGATAATACACTCTGGCTGGGTCATATTCATCTGGCTGGAGCCTACATTGCTGATAAATTATTATTATTATTATTATTATTATTATTATTGTTGTTGTTGTTGTTGTTGTTGACAGTCATTGAGCCACTTGCAAATATGCAGAAGTCCTGGTGCATTTGCATCAGTCTATCCCTCGGTGTCTGAGCAGAGTCATGACAGCCCACATAAGTAGATTCAACAGTAATTTGCTGGTGAAAAACAAATCGATCTCATACAAGTGTGTGTGTGTGTGTGTGTATACCTGGCAGTACTTCACAAAACCACACCATGATTTTGGATTGCTGCAAAATGCTCCCCTCATTATAAGTTACCAAAAGTTAGCAAAAGATGGGCTTGCGCTGTGCATCACCGTGACCACACACAAACTGAACGCCTCAGGAACGACCTCCGCCTCTGTTTAAGTAACCTATATAATTTCAGCATTGTGACATTCACATAGTCTGTGCTACTGTACTGTACATTCAAGTGTATGACCCTTGACCCACAACTCTCTGGTCTACAGCCTTGGTCAGTAACCCACCATTTATATCCTTTAAACTGACTCCGTAACATACTCTTACCAAGTGCACATTTGTGAGTTTCACCATCTTTTCAACCAATTATTGTTTCAGAATATACACCTGCCTTATGCAAGTCTCTTGCACACCCACCCCTCCACCCAACTTCACTTCCGCAGTCTGTTCTTGTTTCTCCCTCATCACATTCGTGGTCCATGTTTTACGAGCGCTCAGTTTTCCCCGCTCCGCGACCACAGGCACTTCAACATGAGCCCCGACCCTTATTAGCACATACTGACCACGACCACAACCTCTCGCTATAGCAACTGGCCTGTCACAGACAACCCGGCTCCCTCCCAGCATTCTGCGTCATCCTCGTCAGTAGTACAAGCACTTCTCAACGCGTTGAGACGCTACTGTCTCTTCCACACCTCTGACCTCTGACCTCTGGCCCTGCTGCCCTCTCCGTGGGCCGTCTGTGCCGTTAGCTCAAGCACAGGGTGGTCAGAGGGTTGCTGACCGCCTGGCACCGTATGGCACCGTGCTTCAGGGATGCCCACACCTCCTCCTCCCTCTCAGTGATTTCACCCTCAATGGTTTTTGTTGATTTACAGCAATGGCAATGACAGCATAATCTTCAAAAAAGTGCATGAAAGGTATTAATATCTTTTAAAGATTCACAGATCGTAACAAAGACATACAAAAAAAATCTCTTTTTTTCCTTTTTTTTCCCCCTCCCAAGACACATGGGCAAAAAAGTTCCAGTTTTCCAGCATGGGTGCAGTTCACATGTTCCAGCACAGACAACAGGGGGCGCTATATGTCCAGTGTAGAGTCTCCACTCCTCGTCCCCTCTGGTGGAGTTAGTTCTTGATCTCCAGGATGGAGGGGTTATGGTCCAGGATGTTCAGGATGATTTTGTCCATGTATTGCCTGAGGCGAATGTTGATCTCTTCCTGTTCTTTGAGGGCCTCCATCAGCTGTGAACAGAGTGGAATTATCAGAACATTCATTTGACAACACAGTGTCTTTAAACCTAATCCCTCTAATAGATAGACAGACAGACAGAGGCAGACAGACAGATACACATAAAGCTAGATAGATAAACGGCATATCCCCAGGGAACTTTAGGACCCTTGAAATGTACAATATTAAAATGTAAAATAATTCATCCTAAAATATTCCATTCTAAATTCTACAGTCCATTCTTCAGGAGAAACATCTCTGCCGTCCCCCACCCAATTTATCCATCATCCCCCCCCCCCCCCCCCAGACCATCTGTCCTGTAGCCCTAGTACACACCTCATCTCGGGAGGCACTGTCTATCTCTGCAGCCAGGGATTGGGCTTTCGTCTGTTGGGCAAACAGGTTCTTGGCCTCGTGGAGACTCAGGCTGAGGATCTGCCCGTTCAGCTCCTCGTTCTGCTCCCTCAGCTTCTGATTCTCCTGCAGGAGGGGTGGGGTGGGGAGGGGAAAGAACAGTGAGTCTCGGCAGGTGGGAAAAAAAGGCCTCGAGATTTTAACAGCTCTGTTATTACCGAGGCCACAATTTTTAATGGAGAAAATTGAGACATTCCATCAGCTTGGAGCTCAGACACAGAATCAGTAAAAAAAAAAAAGAGAGAGTCTAAGTTAAGACATTCATACAAGGTGTGTAGACAAGAAAAAACAGTCCACACGCACACAACACGCCAACAGCCTTCTAGACAAAATGAAGCGGGATTAGAAGTTACAGCGTCAGAACAGGGTCAGCAAACTTGTGCACACAGTTCAAACCGACTACAGACAGCTGGCTGGAGTAGTTATTGGTGGTTAATGATGAGGTTATGAGGGTGGTGGTGGGGGGGGGGGGGGGGGTCGGGGAGGTAGCGGGGAGGGGGGTTTACCAGGAGACTGGGACGCAGCCTGGCCCCAGCAGACACAAGGTGCTGCAGTTCAGTGGGCAAGTCCTGCGGAGCCATCCTCTGGGGTAAACAAAGCAGAGGCGACAGGAGCGCCGAGTGAGCGAGCAGCCGAGCTCAACGATCACGTGACTCTAGCTGTGAGGGCTATCAGCTTTTAGTGGGAGGCATTTCGTTGGACTTCCTCAGCCAGCGCCATACCCACTGAATAGCTCAGTGAGTTAAGCACTAACACCCAGGGAAGATTCATGAGGCCCGCCTACACATTCTGTTTTGTGTTGGAGAGTGCTGCAGAAGAGGAATGCATAATTAAAGCCACAGAAGGCAACAATGGATCCATCCCACACTCGCAGAAAATAAAGTATAAAGATCACTGTTACTCTTCATGTGGTGCCTGCTTGCTCGTTCACAGGCTTTTATTTTCACCCAGCTTTGTGTTCATGTTTGCTGCCACTTGCCACAAGTTCTGGTTGCCAGAACAGGAGGCATGTGCTGTGTGGCAGTTTCATAAATATAGGTGCCCTTCCTGTAAAATGTGTGGACGAAAACAAACACTTAAAATGAGTGACCATGAGGAACTGCTCCAGGGATGGAGTGGGCGGTGTGAACTTAAAAGTCAAGGACTTTGATGTCAGATTGAAGGCATTGAGTCCTCGCATTTGAATACTGTGGTGATGGATCGCTGGGGCTCACGCCTCCTAGCCTCTTATCAGCGTTTCATGTTTACACTGAACTTTCACAGCGGCACCGGCAGTGTGACCGGGCAGAGGGGGGAGGCCGCGCCAGCACCACCAAACACCGCCAGGCAAATGGCACCACAACAAGTCACACAACTCACAAGGTACAACAACAACAACTCACAAGGTACAGGAACAACTCACAAGGTACAGGTGCAGGGTGTTTCATTGCAGCAGTTGACCTCCAAATTACTTCTTCAATGCACACTCGTTTACAAAGAAATTATGTAATGTAGAGCTGCATACATAGTTCAGATACAAATTCAGACAAATTGAAAAACGGTTAAAAAATAAGCAGACCAAATGAATGAGAAGCTCACCACCAACATGGTTCATAAATAGGTTAGAGCAAGCCAACAATGTCAGCCCTGTGAATGTAGGGATGGCTGTAAAAAAAAAAGGCCGCAATGCGAAGTCCATATCTTTAGACATCTATTTGTTTCCAAAGTACAGTCGTTGGAATTAGACGAAGAGTGACAGGGGTGTTTGTTTTGTACGCCCACAGGCAGATCTAGCGGCGAGTGAGTGCGTGCGTACTGTACCTGTTTGAGTCTCTTGACCTCCAGCTCCAGCTCGGCCTCGCGGGTGCGCGGGCTGAAGTCCGAGAAGCTCACGGAGGAGCTGCGCACGCGGCCCAGCCTCTCGGCCTCCAGCTTGTAGAGCTGCAGGTTCTCCAGCTCCCGCCGCAGCTCCTCAATCAGCTGAGGAGGAGAGAGAGAGAGAGAGAGAGAGAGAGAGATTTTCAATACATTCTGATTATTTGTCTGTTGTTATGTCCATGTCTTACACCTGTATGTTCAATGTATGTAATATTTGCTTTGGCTAAACATTTAGCTAATAAAGCACTTTTGAAATTGAAATTGAAAGAGAAATTGAGAGAGAGAGAGAGAGAGAGAGAGAGAGAGAGAGAGAGAGAGAGAGAGAGAGAGAGAGAGAGAGAGAGAGAGAGGAGAGGAGTGAGGGGGGAGCAAAGCCAAGCTCAAAACAGAGTAAACAAGAGAGAGTGAAACGAGTAAAACTGAACAGTAGCCGTGAGGAGCTTTGTGGAGAGGAGCATTCACACAGCTAGATCAAAGCGAAGCTTGTGCTAAGGCGGATGGTTGTTTTGTCTGGACTACTGTAGGCTAGATGTTTGTAAACAGCTGGTGGGTAGCTTTTTAAATGTTGTTGGTGTTTCTATACACCACTGTGAGAGTGTGTTTGGGATCTGTCTGGAGCAGAGAGCAGTCTGGTCACCTCCTGCATGGCGTCCTTCTCTCTCTGGTGCTCGTGCCGGTTCTGGTTCAGCTTGTCCATCATCTTCCTGTACAGATCCATCTCGTCCTTGAGCCGTAAGCTGGTGTCCTCCAGTTTATCGGTCATTCTCTGTTTCTCCTGTGACCACAAAGACATAACATGTCCATATATATATATTTCGACTTAGTCTGCTTAAATGGGCTCATCCATCGCCACCATAAAGGGCAGTACAAAGCTAAATACTGAATAATGACACCATTGAAGTCACTGCATTCCAGTTGTTAGTGAGAGTAATACATTAACATTTCTGTTTTGAACTGCATAAACATGTTGTGAAATGTATGTTAAATGCATTCTGTAGTTGTAGAGTCCTAAGACTACTGTTTTTGTGCTGACTTCCCTTTGTGGGGTGGTGCCACACCCAGGAAACAGGGGTGCTGATGACGGTTTGGAATTAGCGCTCACACGCGTCAATCAGACTAGGGAGCGCAAGCGCTGCAGTCAGCAGATGGGAGATGATGCAGACTGATTGTGTGTGTGTGTGTGTGTGTGTGTGTGTGTGTGTGTGTGTGTGTGTGTGTGTGTGTGTGTGTGTGTGTGTGTGTGTGTGTGTGTGTGTGTGTGTGTGTGTGTGTGTGCGCACACATCAACACACACACACCTCAGTGATGACTGGTAAATGAACTTTAACACGCACCAGCTCACTGCTATGACTGCTGTGTTTGTCAAACACAACTACGTGATATTATGATGATATTTTGGCTCCTCTGACGTTCCCTTTATATAAGTGACTTATACTCAAACTATTAAGGATTGAATAAAAAACCCCGTCTATTCTTCTTGTACAGTCTGCATGTAGAACAGTTGCTTCTAATCGTCTGGACCGTAGCTCAATTTAATTGTGGTAGGAGCAAGATATGGGGATCTATGTCCCGAATAAATCAGTTTAATTTGTACGGATTCGGTGTATTCTGTATGAAAAAAGGACTTAAAATTAAAACAATAATTTATAAAAATGTCAACGACAGAGCAATGCACACACCTCATCCAGTTTCTCAGACTGTGATTTGAGTCGGTTCATGTTCACAGCCATCTCGGTGTTCTCCTCCTCAAGCTGCTGAAGCCTGGGGGAGAGAGAGACAATAACAAATGGACAGAGTCACAGAACAGCTACAGTAGCAACCCAATTAACACAACATTGTCCAAGTGCCATGGTCAATGCTTACTATACGGCTCTTCACCATGCAAGTAGAACGCTCCATTGATTTGGGAACGTTGGGATTGCCCAACATTCTACCGGTCATTATTTCTTGATAGAGGACCTCTGAAAAACTGAATGAACGCTGTCTGGATGATTGGCCTGTCTGAACAGATGTATGGCATCCACATGTAGCACTTATCGCTGCGCACCAGCATCACCAAGTAGCCTACTAGGGTTACGAGCCCTGAGGCCCTGTAAGAGTTGTGGTGTGAGTGTCTTACACTGAAGGCTCAGGTTTTTAGTGACTCCTCTGACTGATCTCACTGTTTAGCACCCACGTTGGGTGCACCTGATCACTCATGCTGAGCAGCAAACGGCACTGAGATTATCACAGCTGCTTTATTTGAGTTTATTTACATTCCATTTCATGGATCTATGGTTACCTATGCGTCATTCTCCAAATAGTTTCATGACGCTGACTTTGCCTGACACGATCAATTTCGTGAGATGTTGTTGCAAAATATATGGAGATTTGAAATGGGGCTTTGTGCACGACGAGCCATATTGGTAATCAGCATTTTTATCACACCACCACCATCAACAAAATTAAGTTTATTCAGATGAATGCAAAAATCATGCAGTCACAACTGCTTCAATTAGTGTTTTCAGCGTTTGACAAAAATGACGAGTCACTTGTGTCTAGCCCCAAGCGCATCACTATCTAAAGATGGATTATTAAACAGTAAATTGTGATTATAAATAATATTGCATTCTTTCTGCAGGAATTGTAAAAACTGTGGATTGCCAAATCCATGTCAGCTTGTGCCAGGGGGTAGAGCTTGTTTGTGTGGGAAGCCTTTTCCTGCACTGCAGTGGTTTTCTCTGTGTGTGTGTGTGTGTGTGTGTGTAGGTGGGTCAGTACCGGTTGGCGAGGAGCTCGATCTCGGTGTTCTTGTCGCGCTCCATCTTGCTGAAGGCCTCGCGGTGCCTCCTCAGCTCCTCCTCCATCAGCCGCTCCGCACGCGCCTCCTGGTCCTTCAGCTGCTCCTCCAGCTCATGCACCCTGACACACACACACACACACACACACACACACGCACACGCACACACGCACAAAAAACAAATTAGGTTGGAATCAAGGTTGGAAGCGGTGTGCACACCCACACACACACACACGTCATCGAAATGCACATTGATACAGATCAAAACTTTAGGCAAATTAGTAACGCAGAACGGAAACTTTGTTTGTCAACATCCTGGACTGGCATCCTGGATTTCCAGAGAACCGTGTGGGTGGGGTGTGGGTCAGCTGTGGAACTGTACAATATGTGAGTCGGTGTAGTTGTGTCATAATTAGTCAGGTATATTGTGCATCCTATTGCTTTTGATAATAGCAATTCAATAAAACAGATAGTTCTTCATTTGACTTGACACCTGAAAAAAAATTCACATAACCGTATCAGAACTTTTCTCCACAGTCTGTATCTCTAAATGTGTCTTTGAGAGAGAGAGACAGAAGTCTGTGTCTGTGTCTGTGTCTGTGTGTGTGTGTGTGTGTGTGTGTGTGTGTGTGTGTGTGTGTGTGTGTGTGTGTGTGTGTGTGTGTGTGTGTGTGTGTTTGTTTTACCGGTGGACCAGCTGAGTGTTCTCTTGCTTCAGCTTGGACTTGACGTCCCCATTCATCAGATTGTCATTTTCCAGCTCGGCGACTTTCTTCTCCAGGTAACTCACCTGCAAGAGGTGACGTCACTTAATTAAGGGGCTCAACATTCTCCTGTCCTGTACCATCTTTAAAACTGATCAGACACAACTGTGGATATCGATCATCCAGCAGACCACTAATTTAGTTTACAACTGGCTCGTATGTTTGTATATCTAAACCTCAACCAACACATGCAGTATTACAGTATGTTGTTCTATCAGCTTAACACTATTTCACAGCAACATATTATGTGTAGAAGGTCAAACACCATTTGTCCAGAATGCTTTTAGGTTGCAGTAATATAGCCAGCGAGTTTGCTCACTCAATTAGACGGTTGGAATGTGGGGGGTGGGCGTAAATGTGTGCTGCGCCCTGTTTGGGACTGCACAGTACCTTCTCAGTGATGTCGATGTCACACGAGTCGATGCTGTCTCTGAACAGGTCCTCCGTGCTGCCGTTACTGCTGCTGATGTTGCTGTTGTGGAGGAGTTGCCTGGAGAACAACAAGAAGCAGACGGAGAGAGACAGAGAGATGGAGAGAGAGAGAAAGAGAGAGACAGAGAGAGAGCGAGAGAAAGAGAAAGAAAGAGAGAGAGACAGAGGAAAAAAAGAGAAAGACAGAAAGAGAGAAGAAGAGAGAGAGCGCGTGTGAGTAAGACAGGTGAGCACAGTCAGGCGAGTGCACCCATTGCAGCAGGACGACTGCACCAAAGCGCCCTCTCTCTGAACAGCCGCTCAGCCGCGCGCGCTGAATGAGAGCCGAGCCGAGCCGAGTGGAGGAGAGGACACGCACACGTACGGCAGCGGCAGCAGCACCCTTACCGTCGCTCCTCGTGCTCCCGCCAGATTGGCAAACAGCCCAACTCTCTTATCAAGGTACATCACGCCTCCCACTCGCCGTGCTGCTGCGGAACAGCCCAGCCACTCCGGGCTGGAGAGCCCCAGTTTCCCTCCGCGCGACTGCAGCGAGCCAGCGAGCAAGCGAGTAGCACAGAGAGGAGAGGAGAGGAGAGGAGCAGAACTGACCCACTGCTCATTGCCTCTGTGGTACCGCCAGAGCACCACTCCCCACTCCCACCCACGTGTTCTCACACACACACACACACACACACACACACACACACACACACTACACAATGTGCCCGCCAATGTCCCATGACAGTGACACACACGCTGCAGGGCCCTGGTTTTCGTAACTCTTTCACCCCCACCTCCCCCCTGTCCCTCAGTTTTGTACTCTGCCCCCACTCTGTCTAAACACAGACAGGCGTGCTTCATCTTTCTCACACACTTTCATCTCTCTATCTCTGCCTCCCTCCTTCATCACATTCTCTTCCCTTTTCTCTCGCTCTCTCGCTCTCTCTCTCTCTCTCTCTCCCTCTCCCTCTCTCTTTCTCTCCACCCACCCCCTCTCTTCAATGCGATGACTTCATATGCTGGGCTCCATTATGGAGATTGTTCATAAAATGGCTCGATGGTGTGTGTGTGTGTGTGTGTGTGTACAGCGGTGTGTGCAAGTATGTGTGTGTGTGTGTGTGCGCATTTGTGTCTGTGTGTGTGTGTGTGTGTGTGTGTGTGTGTGTGTATGTGTGAGGGACTGGAGGTGTTGAGGGCTGCCTGCCAAACATTTATCAGGACTGGCAGGCCATTTTCATCCTGCCACCGTGATTCACTCACTCACTCCCTCCCTCTCTCTCCCTCTCTCTCTCCCTCTCTCTCTCTCCCTCTCTCTCTCCCTCTGTCAGACACACAAAGAAGCACAGCGCTGCTGGGACAAGGACAGGTATAGTGGTCTCTCTCTGAGTGGGAGAGTTAGAGATTGCTGAGCCAAGCTCAAATTCTCACTTCTCTCCAGAGTGTCTTCATATACGCAAAAATATTTAATACCCCCAATATGTGCACAGCAGTGATGCGCGGGTACGTGTCTGAACGCCCCGCCCCGCCCCGCCGTTTACAACTAACCCGACCGCAACTCGGACCGCAAAAAAAAAATATTGAAATACAGGACCCGACCCGCTTCCCGACCCGCTTATTGTAAAAAGTAGCCTAGTCTAACTTAGTCGTAGCGTCATTGAGCTATGCAAAATTGGTATCTCATATGCATGTAAAACAATAATATAGCCTATATTGCCTAATTATATATAGCCTATAATTGCTCAGAATTTGGGAAACATGCATTTAGTCTACCTTTTTTTTGTTCCGTGTCAGCATTCATCCAAAAATGTGGCTGTTTGACTCAACATTGAACATAATTAGCCTAGGATTTTCCTATACAAATTCTGTTTCAGCCGTTCCTCACATGAATGCCTTGAAGCTCTCCCAAGCATGAAATGCAGGCATAGAATATTATTAAGAAACTCTTTATTAACGTCTTCATCAATGGACCAAAAGTCCATTGCTCCGCGATTATAAATTGCAGCGAGATGAAACCTTTATTGCACGACGTGGGGAAGAGCAGACGTGGGGCTTTCCAACGAGCCACTAGGCCTATAAGTTGCGCAAGGACGCACATATTGCATGCTCATACCAATTGTAGGCTATATGCCTTGATGACATTAAATTAAGAAATATTTCCTGATTTGGGAAACTTTTAGTTTATTTTTCTTTCCATAATACCATTCGATCTTGCTGGAAATTATCAGACTTGAGAAACACGCATTGCATCGGCAACTTCGCTGCTCAGTAGACGATTCTGCCACTTTCTGTAGAGGCCAGCAGTTCGAGATAAAAGCTGCAGATCATAGACAGAGAAAGCATATGCTCTGAGAACAGAACACAACTGCATGTCAAGTGTAGCCGAGGGTCTGTCTACGCAGAAACAACAAGTGCATTTCTACATGTTCGTGACAAAATGTGGGGGATAGAATCGCGTTTCAGTGGGAATGCTGCAACTTATGTCTTTTTCTTCTAAAGACAATTATGTACGATATAAATGACAATTTATTTTTTTTACCGACCCGACCAAACATGACCCGCATATCATTAAAAATATTTTTTCTTGACCCATAACCGCGGGTGACCGCGGGTGACCGCGGTCGCCCGCTCGATTTGGATCAGCCCGCGCATCACTGGTGCACAGTATACACACCGGGTGCACAGAGTATGGTAATCTGTGTATCCCCATATTTTCAGAGATATACATTACTCTCATGGACTTACATTTCATATAGGGAATATGTTCATACAGCATCTAGATGATGAAACAATTTAACTCACAGCCCCTAAAATAAGAGAGTGTAATTGATGAATATACTAGATGGCAAACTGTTATACTTGATTGCACTGCATCATTTAGTAAATGAATGAACAGCTCTGTGGAACTGGCCGTGTCAGCTAAAAAGTATGAGACAGGTATCCACGGACAGTTGGTCCCTTTGATGAATGGCCTCTGAGACTCATAATAACGCTCCTCTAAATAGAGTGAGAAAATGCCTCCTCTCCTCTCATTTCATCTCATGCCCTGTCCTCCTAAATCTTTCTCCATTCTCTTTATCTCTTCTCCCCCTCCCTCCTCTCCTCTCCCCTCTCCCCCCCTCCTCTCCTCTCCCCTCCTCTCCCCTCTTCTCCTCTCCCCTCTTCATCTAATCACATTAGACACACACAGTTAGTGACCGTGTATTCAAACCATGTAGACCCAAGGTAATGATTAACCTGGTAGAGCCAAACAACTACGCCGCCAAGCCTGTCTGCGGTCAGTCGGTCAAGTCACAGAGGCAGCAGAGGCAACTCACCTGCCAATCGCTGTGCTGGACATCTTCCTGGGGCTGAAAGACACAAGAGACACACAAGAGGCGCGTTTAATGACAACTCGCTTCATTAGAAAACTCAGCAGGATACGCACAGATACTTGAGTTTCACTCACAGCTGGGGAGACTTGATGGCTATTTGATTTGGAGGGGGCATAGCAGAGAGGGGCAGCAGAAGATATGGCGGGAGGATTTGAAGGGTATGTGAATGTTAATGAAAGCCCTTTCTACCCTCGGGGAGGCCGGGCCCTTTCTGGTGGCTCAGCGTTTCTGCTCTTACAAGACCAAATTCTATTTCCAATCGCCCGGCGCCTTTGGGTCCTCCCACCACTTATTGTTTTTGTGTGGATGTGTGTGGACCCTGGGAACGCTAGAACATTCCAGGATGGAAACAATCTCTCTCTCTCTCTGTCTCTCTCCCTCACACACACACACAGACACACACACAAACACACATGTACTTGTGATACACAGTATGCACGTTAATATGCAAGATTTTGTAGATACCGACTACCTGTGCACATGCATTGAATACACGTGTGTGTCTGTGTGCAACTGAGCAGCTGCAGCTCTGCTTGTGGGTGTATAATGAACTCCAGCACAGATGAAGTGTTTTGGATGTATATGCTTGTGTCTTTAACACACACACACACACACTCTCTGTCTCTCTGTCTCTCTCTCTTTGTTTGTATGCAGGTGTGTACGTGCGCTGGCGCTCACTAGTCCTCTTCTAACCGGGCACATGTAGCCTTTTGTCCTGCCTGCTGACTAAGTCACATTTCCCATTAAAACATCGTCCACTCCCGGCCCACTCTCTCCCTCCGCTGTGAATTTCAATTCACACATCCCTCTAGTCATTTCCATGCTGCACCCCCCCCCTCTCTTCCGTTCCACCTAAGTGCAGACCTGAGAGGCAGCCTTATCGAGTCCCATGTTCAGAGCAGAAAGGGCGAGCGAAGGCCCCCCCTCAGGGAGGGAGTGTTCGGTCAGCAAGAGACCCTCTATTCTAGACT
Organism: Sardina pilchardus; assembly: GCF_963854185.1. Taxonomy (NCBI): domain Eukaryota; kingdom Metazoa; phylum Chordata; class Actinopteri; order Clupeiformes; family Clupeidae; genus Sardina; species Sardina pilchardus. The sequence goes on from NC_084994.1 coordinate 43,520,299, forward strand.
TTTCCGTGCTGCGCCATACTCTCTACCAGACTCTCCTGCCATTGTGAATCACATGTCTGTGTCTATGTATGTGTATGTGTGTGTGTGTATGTGTGTGTGTGTGTCTGTGTCTGTGTCTGTGTCTGTGTGTGTGCATATGCATGCATGGGCGTGTGTGTGTGTGTGTTCACATGAATGATAATTCGGGTGCTGCGCAACTCTGTGCGAGTTGGTCAGTGAGACATTTCTCTAAACAGGACCATTAGGACACAGGACATGTGCCCAAAAATATCCCGCCTGCGTTCCTGGAGGGTGCTGAGGTAGACGAGGGTGAGGTAAGAGGCGCACACAGAGGTGAGGGCGAGAGGTAATTTTAGAGTTTACATAATACTGTAGCATTAGCGTGGGGGAGAGACAGGTGGAACGCTACGCTAGCTAAATCAAACAGCGCAGGAGCATAAGGAGGGAGTCGAGTACAGGGAGCCACTGTTGCCTTCAACCCACATAGACTCACTGATCAACTCTGACTCTGCCAATATCTAACCAGACAAACCTTAGTTTGGCCATACAGGGGTGAGGATAGTATATTTTGGGAGGTTATGTGTACTGCCAGTTTTTAAACATAAAAAAAATCTAAACCAGTACCATTCACTTTGCTTGTGTAAAGAGTTTGCACATTTGTTAGCGCTACTTGGAGTCCTCAGTTGAGTCTCACAAATGTTGCGTGTTCGACTGAAGAGCTTCAGTGAGGAGCTGCGGTGTTCTCTGTTCTCTCTCTGGATCTCTCCCCTGATATTTCGCCCTCACTTCCTTATTGGAGGGTTAGCGTTGCAGCAACACTGCTGCCATGGCAACCACTTTTCTTAAACGGAATACATCCTGTTTCATCTTATACCCCATAAGAACGGAGGAGGCTGGCATAACCCGGAGTAAGAATCTGTACGTCACTCTGTGGGTGCCTCTCATTAGGTCTTTTATACACCCTCCCTTCCTTCCTCGATCCTCGTCCTCACTGATCTAGATAAAGAATGATGGGGCAGCAACAATGGGATAGTATATCCAGTGTTAGTTATAGATCAGTGGGAACGCCCCTTGAGGACCGAGGAGAGATGTTGAGAGGCCCCCTGTGTATGAGGGTGGGTGGGTGTATTGAGAAAATATCCATAGCAGCAGCACTCATGAACTTCATGCGATAAGGCCTGAAGGCCCCCTGCCCCTTCCATTCCGTGACCTCTGACCCTGCCGCGGTACGGTACCTGTTGGCCTTGAGGTTCTTGAGGCGGGCCTCCAGGTCGTTGAGCAGGTTGACCTTCTTGCAGCACTGGGAGCAGAACACGTCCATCTGCTCACCGCTGTACGGGGGCCGCGCCCGCCGAGGGGTCTGGCCCGCACTGCAGAGGAGACACAGCAGACAGATATGGTTAGCTACACACACGCGCACACACACACACACACACACACACACACACACACACACCCTAAACAGTAAACACACATACAGTACACTCCCCCCTGCCCTTTCCATTATGTTGGAAGTTGGACTCATAAATCAAACATTTTATGGGAAAATATTTTATGCAAATTAATAGCAGAGATGGATTTGTTGAGTATGGATTTGTCTACACACGCCTATGTCTGCACACCTGATCAAACACTGAGCCACAGACACTCACAACACCTTACCAAACCACCATATCAAACCTCTAAACAGGGGTTTCCAACCCACCGTAAATCAAACCTTCCAAACCTTTTTTGGCAGGTGACCCTACTTAAATGTCACAAAATGTTGGCAACGCCAATCATTCACGTGTAGCGAGAGAGGGCGCAACTCATCTCCGCTGTAACCTCCAGGCGGTACTTTTATTTTCCAAATGTCCTTACTCGTCTGATTGTTTAGCTACGTAGTTTTGAACATAATAGTAGAATAAGAATTCCATCAATCAAACATCTCATGCAGCCATGCTGCCAGTTTAACTTTACTTAGCTAGATTGTGATGAAGAATCTGTTACTTAACTTGGATATCATGGTTTTTTTTTAATATATTTGTTATCTAGCTTATGTATAATTTAATGTAATGAACTGGTCAATTGTTAGATATCTCAGCGGACCTCACATCGTTTCCCAACCCCACAAGGTTGGGAAGCGATGCTCTTAAGCATCAGAGTAGTAGACTCTGTAGTGTGCAAGGTAACTGAGAGATTTAGCGTTGGGTGGCGGGTGAGTGCTGTGCATTGATCTGGCACACAAGACAAGCGCTGCTCTCCTCGCCACTCATGCACCGCAGGTCTGACTGAAGTGCTTCTTCTCTGTCCTCGACACATTCAAAAAATTCTGCACATAGTTTTAAATCTAAACATATTTTTATCAAAAAATACAAAACATCTCAACCGGACTTTCTGTAAGAGCACTAATATTAGTGTGAAGTAATCCAAGTTAGGCCTTCTGCATCTTCAAGTACTGCATACACGTTCGCACCAACTCATTACTATGGGAAAACTATTTTTAACCTTTACCAAAGGTATACAGTTTAATCTGGAATGTCCCCTACACAGTTCACCTCCATAATCTCTCTCTCTCTCTCTCTCTCTCTCTCTCTCTCACACACACACACACACACACACACACAAACACACACAGTTCACCTTCAAAACAAAAGACAGCTCGAGGCTATCAGTCCCATCAGGGGCTCCTAAGCCTCACACACACAGACTCGTCTAAAACAAAATGCCGCAGTAATGAGTTTGGGATCAATCGGACCGTTTCATTTCGGGGGAGTAAATCCTCCCGCTAACGGCTGTGGGGGAATGCTAATCAAGCTAGCGGGGGGTTGAGCCTCCACAGCCCACTGGTCAGGAGTCACCAGTAATGAGCTCTGACCTCAGAGACAGGGGCTCCCAGAGTCAACGAGTGGGTGCGCACACACACACACACACACACAGGCGCACACACACACAGGCGCGCGCGCACACACACACACACAGATTTAGTGAGGATTAAGGTTGTTACCACTCTGAACAAAATGAGCAAATAGACCAGACACTCTGAAATAAAATCAGGTCAAGGCAACAACTTTTAACATCTTACTCTCAGTTTAAACTTTCCCTCTCTCCCCAAAACTCACTGGGTTCACTAAACACACTAATTAAACAACTTTACTATAGTCAGGTCCTCATGTCTACAGTGTTACTGATGATGTGACCGCTGATAGCAGTCGCAGGATGAATTCTGATGAGACATGGAAAAACACAGAAACCGGCAAAATGACACAAAGTGTTGTCACTGTCCAACTGCTTATTGAGCTGACCGCACATTTCCTGCGTGAATGATGCGGTAGAGGTTCTGACCTGGAGGGCACGGAGGATCCCAGGTCTGAGTGGCCGTTGGTGCGGTTCTCATCGTCAGGGCTGCTGGGCGCGTACTCGGCGTCGTCACCCACGCCGTAGTCCTCGAACTGCTCCTCGTTCAGGGACGCCGAGGAGATCGTGGACAGGTCAGAGGTCACGGAGGGGTTCATCTGGCCCCGCCTACAATCAGACAGGAAGTTCAGGGTCAGGAAGTCCCGGAGATGCACGTGTACAAGAACACCAGTCGTTCACACTGCAGCTCCCCTGCGATCATTACAATCATGCAGGCAAAGATAACTTTGAACTCACACACTACGAAACCACATTTGTGTATCTAATGTTGTGCGTGTAAATGTTCTTGAGGGTTGTAATAAGGTGAGGATTTTCATTAGCTACATTTCTGTCATCTATTGTGGAAATTCTCAATCCAACTGCAACCCCCATGATCACTGCACTGCACTGCATAAATGAACCCTCCTCCAGTGCAGCTGATTTAAATCAGTGTGCTGCGCTTTGATTGGCACAGGTGTGCTCAGGTAATCAGAAAGAGCCCTGATGAGCTCAGGTGATAACAGAGAGCAGACAAACACAGGTGTGCTCAGGTATGGTTTTAGGTCAAGTTTCATATACAGATCATTTAAAAAATATCTACTACTGCTGAAACACCACTCCTCTAATGTGCCGTTTGACATATACATGTGTGTTGAGAATTATATTAGTGGGTTTCATCAAGTCCCTTACCACAGGTGTATAAAATCAAGCACCTAGCTTATGATCGCAGACTGCGTGGTGCTTGTTGTATTGATGTGCATGTGTGTGTGTGTGTGTGTGTGTGTGTGTGTGTTGTATTGATGTGTGTATGTGTGTGTGTGTGTGTGTGTTGTATAGATGTGTATGTTTGTGTGCATGTATGTGTGTGTGTGTTGTGTAACTGTGTATACTGTAAGTGTGTTGAGTGTGGCGACTGACTTCTCCTCAGGGAAGAAGAGGCCCAGGCCCTCAGTGGACCGTCCTCCATCCGAGCTCTCGGAGCCGGGGACGCTCTCCACAGCGCTGTCCCTGTCCGACTCGCGCGCCTCACAGCCTTCGGCCTCCTCCTCCTCAAACAGCACGCCGTCCACTTCCGTCCGCGTGCACATGCTTATCGATTGGCCAAATCCCTCCTCCACGTACTGTCACAGGAAGAGGACGAGAGAGAGAGTGAAATTAGGGCACTGTACCACACATGCAGCACATGCAAATCAGATCTGATGGGTTTGGTAACATGCGGTATAACAGGACACGCACACGCACACGCACACACACACGCACACGCACACGCACACGCGCACACACACACACACACACACACACACACACACACACACCTAGTTTGAACTGGAGCTGGCTACACCAGACGAGATAAAGGCACGTCCGTTCGAAAAAATTAGACCCGGCTTCTAAAACGATTTATTTTGACCCTACGCGAACAGAAAACAGAACACCTCAGCTGGAGACCCGTGTAGCATCCCTGTAAAGCCAAACACACAAGGTTTGCATGTATCTCGTAGGTGTACACCAAACTCTGTCTGAGAAGTTTTCAACTCATGAATAATGGCAAAAATCACTTGTGATCAAACACTAAAACACGACGCTTAATCGCTCCAGGTCCTCCAGAGCTCACATGAGACACGGGAGGTCATTAGAGAGATGACCCCGCTGGTGAACGGACACGTCAATACCAGATTAAAGCGCCCGATCGGCGTGGGAACGTCTCAAGAGGCCGGAGCGGCAATGTCGGCGGGGTCAAAGGTCGGCGCAGGACAATCCCGCCAGAGCGGAACGCTGCCGGCCCGCCGAGCTCAGCAGGAGTGCGCCAGCCAGCAGGCACGGGGAGCGTGACCTCGCCAGGGCGAGACCTACGGGGGGCGCGGGAGACACAAAGGAACAAACGAGCCCCGCAGTCTAACGGCCTGACGGCTAAGACAGGCGTCGAGCTGGCGACAGCTGACAGCGTGACACCCCCATCGCCATCTAAACAAACAAACACACACACACACACAATCTCCATTTAAACAAACACACAAACACACACACCCCATCACCATCTAAACAAACAAGCACACACACACACACAAATACAAACACACACACCCCATCTCCATCCAAACAAACACACACACACACACACACACACACAGACACACAACATCTCCATCCAAACAAACACACACACACCCCATCTTCATCTAAACACACACACATGTCGTGCACACACACACACACACAAACACACACACACACACACACACACACACACACACACACACACACACACACACACACACACAAACACACACCCCATCTTCATCTAAACAAACACACATGCACACACACACACACACACGCACACACCCTATCTCCATCCAAACAAAACACGCACACACAGCACCATGAACTCGTACAGTGACACAAGACAAAGTAACAACAATGTCAGAAGAAGTCTATATATAGTCCATACAGTATGCACATGCCATTATTTCCCACAGATCACTGCTGAACTGCGAGTGAAGAGTTGAGTCACTCGTCTCTTGCCATGCCTCCTAAGCCCCCGGGCAGGATTTGCCCATTTGTGTGGTTCACCAGACTGGTTCTGCAGCTAACGGTCTGACGGGGAGCGGAGCGTGAGGGTGAGGGTGAGGGTGAGGGAGCGGGCGAGGGCCGTGCCCAGTCAGCTGAGCTGAGCTGCTCTGGACTGGGCGAGCCTGTCTGGCCACTCCAGGAAACAGCCTGGGAAGCAGAGGGAGCCCGTACTTAAGGATTAGAGCCTCTTGGAGTGGGAGAGACAGAATGAGGGAGAGTAGAGTAAAGAGAGAGAGAGAGAGAGAGAGAGAGAGACGGAGAGTGAGGTCTGTGGTGAAGAAGTGTTTAGTATTCCACTGAGACTGTCAAAGGAGGACAAAAAAGCCACTCAGTGTGTGGTCAGGCAAGCAGCCCACTGAGAGGTCGAACGTGCCTCAAAAACACACAGATACAGACAGAGAGAGAGAGAGAGAGAGAGAGAAATGCTCATATTTTGAAATATGTTTCCAAATAACCTATGATTACAGCAATTCAGACAAACACAAGAGCAATCATAGAACAGACAGAAGCCCCCAATCAGCTCTCAGTCTGTGTGGTGCCACTAATGGTGGAAACTGCAGCAAATGTAGTCGCAGCTTCTTCAGCCACATGACACAAGCAGGTGTAGCCAGGTAGAGGACGGCCACCCAAAGCCGCTCTGCTTCATCATCACCCTCATCCCTTTGCACTCATCCCCACTTCTTCAACACACCCTTGCACATCTCCCCTGGGAACACTTGAGTCTCATCATACAAGTGTAGCAGAAGCCAGCTGGTACGACCTACTGTATATGTGCGGTAAACCTCCCTCCCAACTCCTTAGGGAACATGCTAAGAAATGCTAGCCCCCGTGAGTTTTCCCCTCCCAACTCCATGGGAAACATGCTAGTAAGAAATGCTAGCCCCCGTGAGTTTTCCCCTCCCAACTCCATGGGAAACATGCTAGTATTTTCCCCCCCCCCCCCCCATGGGTTTTCCCTACCAACTCTTTGGGAAACATACTAGTAAGAAATGCTAGCCCTCCCTGGGGTTTCCCTCCCAACTCCTTAGGAAACACGCTAGTTAAGAAATGCTAGCCCCTCCATGAGTTTTTGCTCCCTTGCTAGCACACTCCCCTCCCAATCCGAGGCGATCCAAGTTGCAGGTTCAAGTCCGGGCAGGTGCAGAGCTGAACTGAACGGTCAGTCACACATCACGCAGTTACGCAACCACTTCCCATGGCTAAGGCTGCCATTGTGAGTGTGGCCAGCCACGCAACTCTGTAGCCAGACAAAGGTGCAGGTGGAACGTAATCCAGTTCAGCCCAGGACTGCTTTGTCACTGAAACTCTGAGTAATTTTAGCCGTTGATTTCCACGTAGCTGGGCCTTGGCCGGCCAGCATTAGCTCAGGGCTTAAGGGCTCCATTACATAAGACACGGATGAAGCAATGTGAGGTAAGGCTTGCACTTCAGTCCTACACAGGTTTGTTGGTATTAAAGCTGCCTGAGTAGTCCAGTTAAACAATAATGTATGAGTAATTTCTGAATATTCCACAGCTACAGATGGTATGACCAGAGGACCTGTTAAAGTACCAGAAGCCTCAGATTTGTTATGGCTGTCAATTAATGGTTGCTCAATGAACCCTGTGTTGAGCCACCTTACACTACCCAGTCATAAACTCATTAGACAGCTTGTCTGCTAGTTGTTAACGCTACAATAAAAAACAAAAAACATAACAGATGAGACATCCTTGGAACAACAATGAAACTTGGATCAGTGATTTGCTGTCAGCATGGTTTCTGCAGAACTCAACACATCGCAATGTGGAGTAGGCAATGACAGAAACAGGCCCAGGCGCTGACATGCTCAAACATAACACCCAGCCAGATAAGGCCGTATTGTACACTTTTTCGTGGCCATGAGGCGTATATATACTCTGGCTCTGGGCCTTTCCCCCCCGGGCTTTACTGAGGCGGCCCAACTGGACAATCATGAATGGGGGCGATGGCCAGGAAAGGACTCAACCTAACGAGGGCCTCACTCAAGAGATGATTAGCAAGAGCTACGACACACACACACACACACACACACACACACACACACACACACACACTCACGAGATGATTAGCAAGAGCTCCGACAGTGTGGCTGTGCTGGGTGCCTCTTACTCCGCGTCCCAAGACCAACACCCGCACGCACGCGCACACACACTCTCTCTCCCTCTCATTCACATATACACACACACACACACACACACTCTCTCATTTGTGCGCACACACACAGTGCGGTTTTAGAAGTATTTATAGTAGAGGCCAGATTGCATGAATGAATAGGCCCTCATTAAGAATATGAATTACAGGTTGCCTTTGCATGGGCAGACAGATTTACCGCAGCAGCAGCTACAATGACTTTCACTCAGCAACATACATACTCCATAGACGTGTGCGCACACACACACACACACACACACACACAGAACAAAACAATACAGAGGGCAAGACCATTTGGTGCTGACGCAGATTGGGGCTCAGGTTGGCCGAGTGAGAGTCTGAATGAAAACATTCACTGATTTGGTGACAGAGAGAGCATGAGGGAGAGAGAGAGAGAGAGACAAAGAGAGAGGGATATATCAGGTGTTTAAAAAATACTGTACACAATATACAATTACAGCCAGGCTTGCACTTTCTTTCTTGCCGTGCACTGTCACTTTCTCCACTGCATAGAGGACTGAATTAATTTTGCGATGTGGATGCTTTAATGAGATTATTTTGACACTCCAAAATGCTAGAAGTCGGACGCAAAGCAGAATATTGAAAGAAGGGGGCATCAAGGAAGTGGCCTGCGAACCTCCGATGTTCACAGGGGCATCACGGCCATGGCTGCCGTGAAATTCCAACCCTGATTACAACCTCAAAAAACCATATAGAGGGCTCACAAAGAGAAAGAGAAAGAGAGAGCAAGAGAGAAAGAGAGAGAGAGGGGGGAGAGAGAGAGAGAGACCAACAGAGAGAGAGAGAGAGAGACAGAGAGCGACCTGACTCCTGCGTGCCCGCCCCCGCGGGGGTTTGGTTTGGACCTGATTCAACCGGCATCTGGCGAGCTGCTCGGCCTAAGGACTCGCAGCAGCAGCAGCAGCAGCGGCGGTGGTGGCAGCGGTTGAGAGAGCCCGTGGCGGCCCATACTGTACCTGCCGATCCCTCCGCCGCTCTGCACAAACAGTGCTGCTGAATGGGGCTCATAGCAGGGCCTGCCCCCTCAGGGACCAGCAGGTGGATCAAAGCAGAACGCCTCCAACATGAATAGGCATTACTGTAAGAGGAAAATACAGCCCGGGCCTAATGGGAGGCACCGCTTGGATGTGTTGGACCGAAGAGCTACACAACACAGGCTTTATATAGACACGGTGGTGGGGTGGGAACTCTCTCGACAGGCTCATGGAATATGTCCTGGGGCTGCCAATATTTTGGTAGGCAATAATTCACTGTAAATGGAGTCTTTAACATCCTCTGCTGTAGTGTGCTTTGCGGTCTGCCCTTGAACCGGAGAGGAGAGACCCCAGGAGCCCTGTCCTAGTTCCTGAAAAACTACATTACCCAGAGTTCATTATCTCAATCCAGAGGCACAGCGTGTGCCAAGCCAGTGACACCGAATACGGCGATAAGGCAAGAGCGCAAAAGTTCAGCCAGTGGGAGCAGCAGGCCCTGGAACAAAAAAAGCACCTGTGAAAACCCTTGTTTCAAACACTCCGGCTTAACGTCCCCCACAATGCACCTCTCGGCCCGATCCGCCATCATCCCCCGTGCGCTCATCCATCAGTCCGCGGTGTAACGTGGCATCTTTATAGGGCTGATCATCGCCCGGGTGCTGCAGCGGGCAGCTGAGCGCTCACACCCTCGCGTTATTGATGGGCCCACTTACAGGCGCACACAGAGCATCAGTGATGGTGATGGAGCATCATCTGGCCTACGGGAGACGGCACAAAGCGCGCGTACTGTAGCACACGGATCCACACGGAGAACTCGGAACAATGCGGCCTAGACTGGGCCGCCTGGATGATACCGTCACAGCGGATCGCTCATGTATGGGGAGCACGTTTACAGACATCTAGGCTCTTAAAGCGAATGTGTTGGAAGCAACACAAACTGTGTTGTCCCTATCAGGAGGACATAGAGATGTGTTAAAAACAACGCCAGTTGTGTTGTTTTTTTTAACACATACTGTGTACACTCTTGAAAGGAACAAAAACAATGTCTTGGAATTTGAAGCAACACAAATTGTGTTGCCCCTATCTGGACAGAGATATGTGTTAGAAACAACACAAGTTGTTAAGTGTAGAAATGCCATAGAATACACACAGACACATGCACACACACACACACACACTTCTTCCATAACCTCTGGTCTGTTTATTCTCTCTGGTCTTTCTGGCATGGACTGTCTGAACTTGGTACTTTGTCTGAGGGAAAGCCAACTAGTGGAGTGTGCTATTAGAGGCTGTGGGTGGCACGCTAGCCCTTACGTTCCTCTCTCACTGCTCTCTGTTTCTCTCAGAGACGAGCAAGTTAACGAGGCCTGCACTGTGGCGCACGAGCTACATGTACAGAGAGGAACCGAGAGGAACCGAGAGAAACAGAGAAGAACAGAGAGGAACAGACAGGCCGGCTTATTACTGCCCAGACAGTAGAGTGCTCAGCTGCTGATGTCATGGGGGCTTCACTTCGCTTTAGAGGAGGGGGGGGGGGGGGGGGGGTGCTGGGCCGAGCTTGTTAGTGGTGCAGATGCAACTGTTTGGACGGTGTTTCTGTGTTTCTCTCACCCCATTCTCTCTCCTTCATGCTGTCTCTGTTACTGAGGAGGAGGAGGAGGAGGAAGATGAGGAGGAGGAGGAGGAAGAACTCGGCACAGTCCTCTAGCAGAACTGATCGCAGCCATGTATTATTCAAAGGCAGAGAGCAACTGAACGAGCGAGAGGGAGAGAGAGAGAGAGAGAGAGAGAGAGAGAGAGAGAGAGAGAGAGAGAGGAGAGGAGAGGAGCTCTTCAGGGTGATTAGAAGAAGAAAAACAGCGAAACCAAAAATGAAGGCTGTCCTCTGGCCTCAACAAAGAAAGAGTTTCGTGTCTCAGACTCGCTGAAAGCTGAGTACACAGAGAGAGAGAGGGAGAGAGAGAGCGAGCGCGAGAGAGATAGAGAGCGCGAGAGAGAGAGAGAGAGACAGAGAGAGAAACTTTTATGAACACAGAAACGCCTGCAGGTGCTTCTGCAGAAGCGACGACAAGCAGACAGGGCGACGAGCCAAGCCAATGCTGTTTGAGCGTGGCGGCGTGGGAGGAAGACTCTGGGCCCAGGCTTCCTCGGCGGATCCCCGCGCACCACCTGCCTGCCCGTCTCCCCTCATAGCTGCAGGTTAGCGCGGCGGATGGAGGTTCAAACCGAGGCACAACACAACCAGCAGCGCTGCAGCGAGACGCCAGAGATGCTGCAGACAATCCCATGTGCCCTGGAGCCCAGCTAGACACCAGGAACGCACAAACACCACGTACAGATGCTGTTATGACGACAGGAACGCACAAACACCACGTACAGATGCTGTTATGACAACAGGAATGCACAAACACCACGTACAGATGCTGTTATGACGACAGGAACGCACAAACACCACGTACAGATGCTGTTATGACAACAGGAATGCATTAATACCACAGAGAGATGCTGCTACGACGACAGGAACACGTAAAAACCACAGAGAGATGCTGTTGATGACGTTATGATGGCCACCTTTGGGGCAGACTGCTCAGGAGTACCACTAGCTCATGAGCAATTCATGGCTAATCATGAATCTAATCTAATGCACGACAAACAGGAGGACTGAAGAGTTAAGCCTTACAGCCATGAAGGACAAATCAATGTGTGTGTGTGTGTCTATGGCGATGGCTGGGGTGTGTAGTTTAGCGGATGTACATTTGGTGAAGTCGTGTCAAATTCAATACGAAAGGCCATTCAGTGACGGGGTGAACAAGAGTGAACAAAGTCATCATTCTAGAATATCTCCTCCTATTAAGCCTCCTATTAAGTCTTGCCACGGCCATCTTGCCCCACCCTGTAGGGCCTGCTATACCTCCACTGCTCCTCATTCTGCCCAGGGCTAGCGTGAGAAAGTAGTCCACCTCTCTGGGGAGCGCTCACACCCTCGCACCCGTTCACCTCCTCTCACTCCTGCCAAGGACACAGAATACATGTGCGGACAGAACACCCATGTTTCTCAGAACTGTAGTCAAATTCTGTTTATGCAAAGCTATGCAAACATGTGTGTGCTGTTTCCAGCAGGGCGGCCTGTTGGAATGGTTCTCCTCGGGGGAAAGCGGGACAGTCGGAGAGACCACCTTGAAGTTCCCGCATCAGAGTGGCCGTGACAACCATCTGCTCCCAAATATGGCCCCCGCGAGCATGAATATGTTAATGCGCCTCACAACTTTCTCCTTTATCAGCGCACAGAAATCAGCTTCATTTTTGCATTACAGACACACTAGTGTTGTCCTCCAATCACCTTTGGAGTACACTTGTATTATTCGCGAGGGGGGGATGTGCATAAAAATGTGTGTGTGTTAAAAGTTATTTTTATATACTGATATCAGCAGCTCTGTTTGGGGACGCATACTCTTTCTGAACCTGTAGAAACAGAAAACATTTCCTGTGTGGCTTCTGATGAAAACAGATGAAAATAAACAACCCCAAATGCATTACGGATAACCGCAACCACATTCAGGTTGAGTGTATGTGACTAGGTTTTCAAATAAAATAAAATAAAAAAAAACATCTTCTTTGGGAACTTTCTGGAATGTGCGAGAAAACCTTGATGGAAGCGCATCAGAGAGCATGGTGGGTGATCACCTCGGGAGAGGAGCGAGTGAGCGAGTGAGCAAGCGTGCGAGCGAGCGAGAGTGCGAGCGAGCGCCCACATCCATGCGATCTCTCCGGCAGTGCCTTCCTGTTATCAGGATCCTCGCTCACTCGGGGGAAGAGACAAAAAAAACGACGCTGGAATTATTTAGCATCTGCTCTGCTCTGTAGTCAATTATGCAGATGTGGCTTATTGGGGAGGAGGAGAGGAGAGGAGAGGAGAGGAGAGGGGGAGGAGGAGAGGAGGAGGGGTGTGGAGGCATTGATTAGGGGAGGAATCAAGGGAAGGGGGCTTTTTTCATTCTTAGGATGTCAGCACAACTCATGAAAGTAGGGCACAGAGCATGTAAGGCCACTGCTAATTCTGATGCGGCGTGTGCTCGTGTGTGTCGGTGTGTTTCTGCGCTGAGCTAAAGGTGACGTATTAGAATTCATCTCATTTCTCAATGCACAAGTAAAGGTGTGGTCTACTCGCCCTGTAGTCCTTCTGGACGAACACTGAGCTAACCCGGGCTATAACCCTCCGAATCCACCCACACACCTATCCCTGACAACACGCTCCACACACTCAACACAGCTCATCACCTCAGAGCACAGGCACGTTGTGTCACACATAACAACAATAACAAATAAAACAATAACATGCCACTTCATAGCATAACAGCAACACACACACACACACACACACACACACACACGCATGTGTGTGTCCTGCCCACCACAGACCAACTGTAGTACAACATAGAACAGTGCCTAGTAAGAGTAGGATTTTGAAGTCAGAAGCCAGAGAGAGGTATGCCAGGAAACTGGACGACAGCGTGTGTTTACCAGCAATAAATAGGCCCTGGTAGCTGGTGCTTTACATATAGTGTCATTTCCACCAAACCCTCACCGTCTTTCCACCAAACCCTCACCGTCTCTTTATTGTCACCACAGAATGGCTGTTATCTTTATGATTCCCCCCTGTTGCTCAGGCTAGGGCAAATGCACTTTCCATCAACCCCCCCCCCCCCATTCACACACACACACACACACACACACACACACACACAAATAACGCAAACAAACACATGAACCGAGCGTTGCACATGGAAACTAAATGAATCAGACGACAGGAGGATGCGACGCCTGTCAAAACGAGAGCGAAACCCTCTCCCCGGCGCGTGAGAGGTGCCGAGCCCCGCCCCAGAGCAGGTCAAAACAAAACAGCGTCCACACACACAGAGCAAGCGAGCGGCACAGAGCACACACACACACACACACACACACACACACACACAAGCAGCCTCCTGTTTGTAACCTCCGCCCGTCGGCCCCAGTGGAGCAGGTAGCCGCTAGATTGGGTTACTGGGCGTTCCTGGACACAGAATCCTCTCTGTGGCGATGGCCAGCCCATGAGGTACACAGGAAACCAGTGCTGAGCCTGGGACAGTAAACCAATCTGCAGTGTTTTAGTGGCACACAATGCAGCCAGGGACACAGTGTGCGCACACACACACACACACACACACACACACACACACACACAGAAAGAGGACCGTGTGGGAGTGAACTCTGCTCTCGGTAACCACACACCTGGAAATGGGATCTCTTTCCAAGAAACAATACGCAGGCTACTGGAAATTCCTGTTGGTCGTCACAACCGTAATCCGTAACCATCATTTTTCTACTGTAAAGTTTTTTTTAATTGTTTTCCTTTTACCCTGGAGAAAATGGTGAAGAGATGTACTGTAAATGTCTGAGCCCCTTCAGACTAATTAAAGTGGTTCTAAAAAGAAATGAGCTAAACATACATGCTTTTCCCTGAAAATGTTGAGTGTTTCCACCAACTTGTAAATGTAACAGGATAGCGTCATAGTGCGACACCACTTATATGAACCAATGGACCACATTTAAAGAGCAGGGTCATAGCATGACCACTTAAATGAACCAATGGACCGCATTTAAGAGAGCAGACCCAGCTGTGAGCTTTCCAACAGTCAAAAGAAGACTCGCACATCACACAACAGCTGTAAATTTGAGCAACCAATGTTGTCAAGACTTGGCCTCGCTAAAACCATCAGCAAGGGTGATAACAGTTTGTTGGTGTGTGTGAGAGAGAGAGAAAGTGTGTGTCTGCATGTATGTGTGTGTGTGTGTGTGTGTGTGTGAACACACATGACAAAAATCAACCCGGCAGCCATCAAAGCCCTGGGCTCAGCACAGACTACAAGTGTGAAACTTGGGCAGGCAATTAACCTCAGCTGTCTTAATTTTCTATTTCAGGAACATCCGTCTTCCATTACAGAACAGATAACAAGAAACAGGGCCTTTTAATGGAGCGTGTGTGTGTGTGTGTGTGTGTGTGTGTGTGTGTGTGTGTGTGTGTGTGTGTGTGTGTGTGTGTGTGTGTGTGTGTGTGTGTGTGTGTGTGTGTGTGTATGGTAGGGGGTTTCCTTGTCAGAGGCTGCCAGTCAGGGCAGGTTTGAAACAGATGACACTCCACAGACAGTAGAAGGGGAAGGGGACAGCTGGGGCAAACATTGATACTGACAGATAACAGCAGCAGGAATAACAGACACACACAACACACACACACACACACACACACACACACACACACACACACACACACACACACACACACCACCAATGACAACTGACACCAAAGCAAAGACAACTGTGACATTAATGTTTATCCCGTATTGAGTGATGCTTTATATGAAACATAAGGCCAAAGAAGGACAGAGAGGGAGAGCGAGAGAGAGGGGGGGGGGGATAGAAAGATTGAGGGAGAGAGAGAGAAGGCGGGAGAAACAGAGAGATTGGGAGAGACAGAGGGAGAAACAGAGAGATTGGGAGAGACAGAGGAAGAAACAGAGAGATTGAGGGAGAGAAACAGCCCATCAGACAGGCCGTCACTGAGGTGTCAGCAGGCAACAGTGCTCTGTGAGAACCATTACAGAGAGAGAGCACTCCAGCCCAACATCCATCACTGGCTACCCACACACACACACACACACACACACACACACTGGAGGCAAGCAGTGGAGACAACCGAGACACAAACCACAACCAAGCACCATCTCAGTGTTATTTTATTTATAAAGACTCTAACAAGAAAACATATAGGGGAATAGGGGAATAGGGGTTCATATGGGAACTGACATATTGACAATACTGTATATGGTACTACACTACAATGCATAGCCACAGTCTTCTTCACATGTTACAGATCTAAAAATAAAATGCTTCTAGCACCAGACAGAGAAATGGCAGTCTGCGGTGTAGGGGATGTTGTCTGAGGTGGATTACCGCTATTCACTCCAGACTAAAAGTATAATCTCACTTTTGACACTCAGGTGGAAAACACCTGCCTTTGAGAAACCAGATCACTTCCTTTGCAATTGAGGAACACAATGGGCTTTGTTCCAACGCCGAAAAAGGTTTGTGTTTGAAAGTACACACCC